>NC_057426.1:18617799-18917799 GCF_019457755.1 Venturia canescens
ATTTTCATGTTTATGAACGTTCGGAAACGACATCACTCGATTGTAATGTATGATCTCGATTTGCACATCGGAAAGCGATTCAGAACGAAATGTCAGTGAATCTTGTTAATTTGAGTCGATTCACACAAAAGTGTATCGGTGATCTCCAATTTTTACGTTTATGATGGTTCGTAAACGACATCACTCGATTGTAAGTTATGATCTCGATCCGCACATCGGAAAGCGATTCAGAACGAAATGTCTGTGAATCTTTTTAATTTCTATCGATTCACACAAAAGTGAATCGGTGATCACCAATTTTCATGTTTATGCACGGTCGGAAACGACATGACTCGATTGTAAGTTATGATCTCGGATCGCACGTCGAAAAGCTGTTCTGTTCGAAATGTCAGTGAATGTGTTAAATTCTATCGATTCACACAAAAGTGTATCGGTGATCACCAATTTTCATGTTTATGAACGTTCGGAAACGACATCACTCGATTGTAAGGTATGATCTCGGATCGCACGTCGGAAAGCTGTTCTGTTCGAAATGTCAGTGAATGTGTTAAATTGTATCGATTCACACAAAAGTGTATCGGTAATCACTAATTTTCACGTTTATGAACGTTCGGAAATGACATGACTCGATTGTAAGTTATGATCTCGGATCGCACGTCGGAAAGCTGTTCTGTTCGAAATGTCAGTGAATCTTCTTGATTTGTTGCGATTCTCACAAAAGTGTATCGGTGATCACCAATTTTCACGTTTATGAACGTTCGGAAACGACATTACTCGATTGTAAGGTATGATCTCGATTTGCACATCGGAAAGCGATTCAGAACGAAATGTCAGTGAATCTTGTCAATTTGTGTCGATTCACACAAAAGTGTATCGGTGATCACCAATTTTCATGTTTATGAACGTTAGGAAACGACATCACTCGATTGTAAGGTATGATCTCGAATCGCACGTCGGAAAGCTGTTCAGTTCGAAATGTCAGTGAATCTTGTTAATTTTTATCGATTCACACAAAAGTGTATCTGTGATCACCAATTTTCACGTTTATGATGGTTCGGAATCGACATCACTCGATTGTAATATTTGATCTCGATTTGCACATCGGAAAGCGATTCAGAACGGAATGTCAGTGAATCTTGTTAATTTGTGTCGATTCACAAAAAAGTGTATCGGTGATCACCAATTTTCATGTTTATGATGGTTCGGAAACGACATCACTCGATTGTAAGTGGTGATCGCGATTCGCACATCGGAAAGCGATTCAGAACGAAATGTCTGTGAATCTGGTTAATTTGTGTCGATTCACACAAAAGTATATCGGTGATCTGCAATTTTCACGTTTATGAACGTTCGGAAACGACATCACTCGATTGTAATGTATGATCTCGATTCGCACATCGGAAAGCGATTCAGAACGAAATGTCAGTGAATCTTGTCAACTTGTGTCGATTCACACAAAAGTGTATCGGTGATCACCAATTTTCATGTTTATGAACGTTAGGAAACGACATCACTCGATTGTAATGTATGAACTCGATTTGCACATCGGAAAGCAATTCAGAACGAAATGTCAGTGAATCTTGTTAATTTGTGTCGATTCACACAAAAGTGTATCGGTGATCACCAATTTTCATGTTTATGAACGTTCGGAAACGGCATCACTCGATTGTAAGGTATGATCTCGAATCGCACGTCGGAAAGCTGTTCAGTTCGAAATGTCAGTGAATCTGTTTAATTTGTGTCGATTCACACAAAAGTGTATCGGTGATCACCAATTTTCATGCTTATGATCGTTCGAAAACGACATCACTCGATTGTAAGGTATGATCTCGAATCGCACGTCGGAAAGCTGTTCAGTTCGAAATGTCAGTGAATCTTGTTAATTTTTATCGATTCACACAAAAGTGTATCGGTGATCACCAATGGTCATGTTTATGAACGTTCGGAAACGACATCACTCGATTGTAAGGTGTGATCGCGATTCGCACATCGGAAAGCGATTCAGAACGAAATGTCAGCGAATCTTGTTAATTTGTGTCGATTCACACAAAAGTGTATCGGTGATCACCAATTTTCATGTTTATGAACGGTAGGAAACGTCATCACTCGATTGTAAGGTATGATCTCGAATCGCACGTCGGAAAGCTGTTCAGTTCGAAATGTCAGTGAATCTTGTTAATTTTTAGCGATTCACACAAAAGTGTATCGGTGATCACCAATTTTCACGTTTATGAACGTTCGGAAATGACATCACTCGATTGTAAGTTATGATCTCGGATCGCACGTCGAAAAGCTGTTCTGTTTGAAATGTCAGTGAATGTGTTAAATTGTATCGATTCACACAAAAGTGTATCGGTGATCACCAATTTTCACGTTTATGAACGTTCGGAAATGACATAACTCGATTGTAAGTTATGATCTCGGATCGCACGTCGGAAAGCTGTTCTGTTCGAAATGTCAGTGAATCTTCTTGATTTGTTGCGATTCTCTAAAAAGTGTATCGGTGATCACCAATTTTCACGTTTATGAACGTTCGGAAACGACATCACTCGATTGTAATGTTTGATCTCGATTTGCACATCGGAAAGCGATTCAGAACGAAATGTCAGTGAATCTTGTTAATTTGTGTCGATTCACACAAAAGTGTATCGGTGATCACCAATTTTCATGTTTATGAACGTTCGGAAACGACATCACTCGATTGTAAGATATGATCTCGGATCGCACGTCGAAAAGCTGTTCTGTTCGAATGTGTTAAATTGTATCGATTCACACAAAATTGTATCGGTGATCTCCAATTTTCACGTTTATGAACGTTCGGAAACGACATCACTCGATTGTAAGTTATGATCTCGAATCGCACGTCGGAAAGCTGTTCAGTTCGAAATGTCAGTGAATCTCGTTAATTTTTATCGATTCACACAAAAGTGTATCGGTGATCATCAAATTTTCACGTTTTTGATGGTTCGGAAACGACATCACTCGATTGTAAGTGATGATCTCGATTCGCACATCGGAAAGCGATTCAGAACGAAATGTCGGTGAATCTTGTTAATTTCTATCGATTCACACAAAAGTGAATCCGTGATCACCAATTTTCATGATTATGCACGTTCGGAAACGACATCACTCGATTGTAAGTTATGATCTCGGATCGCACGTCGAAAAGCTGTTCTGTTCGAAATGTCAGTGAATGTGTTAAATTGTATCGATTCACACAAAAGTGTGTCGGTGATCACCAATTTTCACGTTTATGAACGTTCGGAAATGACATAACTCGATTGTAAGTTATGATCTCGGATCGCACGTCGGAAAGCTGTTCTGTTCGAAATGTCAGTGAATCTTCTTGATTTGTTGCGATTCTCTAAAAAGTGTATCGGTGATCACCAATTTTCACGTTTATGAACGTTCGGAAACGACCACTCGATTGTAATGTTTGATCTCGAATCGCACGTCGGAAAGCTGTTCAGTTCAAATGTCAGTGAATCTTGTTAATTTTTAGCGATTCACACAAAAGTGTATCGGTGATCACCAATTTTCATGTTTATGAACGTTCGGAAACGGCATCACTCGATTGTAATTTATGATCTCGAATCGAAATGTCATTGAATATTGTTAATTTGTCATGAATTGAACAAAAATTTTATTGGTGATTACCAATCTTCATGTTTATGAACGTTCGGAAACGTTTTCATCGCTTGATTGTCAGTTCAGATTTCAAATGGCCCTTCGGATTACGATACTAAATGTCTGTAAAATTAGTGATATGTGACGTTTATCGGTGAACGTTTCCAATCTTTCATAAACACGAAAATAGGTAATCAGCGATAATCTTTTGGGTTAATCGTTACAAATTAACAATTTTTTCCGACATTTCTATCAGAATCGCAATCCGAAATGCGATTCGAGACCGGAACTGACATTTGAACGATGTCGTTTCTGAACGTTCACAAATATGAAAATTGGTGATCACAAATAAACTTTTGTGAGAATTGTTACAAATTATCAAGATTCACTGACAATTCGAACAGAATCGGTTTCCGATGTGCGAATCGCGATCACACCTTGCAATCGAGTGATGTCGTTTCCGAACCATCAAAAACGTGAAAATTTGATGATCACCGATACACTTTTGTGTGAATCGATAAAAATTAACGAGATTCACTGACATTTCGAACTGAACAGCTTTCCGACGTGCGATTCGAGATCATAACTTACAATCGAGTGATGTCGTTTCCGAACGTTCATAAACGTGAAAATTGGAGATCACCGATACAATTTTGTGTGAATCGATACAATTTAACACATTCGAACACAACAGCTTTTCGACGTGCGATCCGAGATCATAACTTACAATCGAGTGATGTCGTTTCCGAACGTGCATAATCATGAAAATTGGTGATCACGGATTCACTTTTGTGTGAATCGATAGAAATTAACAAGATTCACCGACATTTCGTTCTGAATCGCTTTCCGATGTGCGAATCGAGATCATCACTTACAATCGAGTGATGTCGTTTCCTAACGTTCATAAACATGAAAATTGGTGATCACCGATATACTTTTGTGTGAATCGACACAAATTAACCAGATTCACAGACATTTCGTTCTGAATCGCTTTCCGATGTGCGAATCGCGATCACACCTTACAATCGAGTGATGTCGTTGCCGAACCATCATAAACATGAAAATTGGTGATCACCGATACACTTTTGTGTGAATCGACACAAATTAACAAGATTCACTGACATTTCTTTCTGAATCGCTTTCCGATGTGCAAATCGAGATCAAATATTACAATCGAGTGATGTCGTTTCCGAACCATCATAAACGTGAAAATTGGTGATCACAGATACACTTTTGTGTGAATCGATAAAAATTAACAAGATTCACTGACATTTCGAACTGAACAGCTTTCCGACGTGCGATTCGAGATCATACCTTACAATCGAGTGATGTCGTTTCCTAACGTTCATAAACATGAAAATTGGTGATCACCGATACACTTTTGTGTGAATCGACACAAATTGACAAGATTCACTGACATTTCGTTCTGAATCGCTTTCCGATGTGCGAATCGAAATCATACATTACAATCGAGTGATGTCGTTTCCGAACGTTCATAAACGTAAAAATTGCAGATCACCGATATACTTTTGTGTGAATCGACACAAATTAACCAGATTCACTGACATTTCGTTCTGGATCGCTTTCCGATGTGCGAATCGCGACCACACCTTTCAATCGAGTGATGTCGTTTCCGAACGTTCATAAGCATGAACATTGGTGATCACCGATACACTTTTGTGTGAATCGACACAAATTGACAAGATTCACTGACATTTCGTTCTGAATCGCTTTCCGATATGCGAATCGAAATCATACATTACAATCGAGTGATGTCGTTTCCGAACGTTCATAAACGTGAAAATTGCAGATCACCGATGTACTTTTGTGTGAATCGACACAAATTAACCAGATTCACTGACATTTCGTTCTGGATCGCTTTCCGACGTGCGATTCGAGATCATACCTTACAATCGAGTGATGTCGTTTCCGAACGTTCATAAACATGAAAATTGGTGATCACCGATACACTTTTGTGTGAATCGCTAAAATTTAACAACATTCACTGACATTTCGAACAGATCAGCTTTCCCACCTGCGATTCGAGATCATACCTTACAATCGAGTGATGTCGTTTCCGAACTTTTATAAACATGAAAATTAGTGATCACCGATACACTTTTGTGTGAATCGACAAAAATTAACAAGATTCACTGACATTTCGTTCTGAATCGCTTTCCGATGTGCAAATCGAGATCAAACATTACAATCGAGTGATGTCGTTTCCGAACGTTCATAAACGTGAAAATTGGAGATCACCGATATACTTTTGTGTGAATCGAAACAAATTAACCAGATTCACAGACATTTCGTTCTGAATCGCTTTCCGATGTGCGAATCGCGATCACACCTTACAATCGAGTGATGTCGTTTCCGAACGTTCATAAACATGACCATTGGTGATCACCGATACACTTTTGTGTGAATCGATAAAAATTAACAAGATTCACTGACATTTCGAACAGAACAGCTTTCCGACGTGCGATTCGAGATCATACCTTACAATCGAGTGATGTCGTTTTCGAACGTTCATAAGCATGAAAATTGGTGATCACCGATACACTTTTGTGTGAATCGACACAAATTAAATAGATTCACTGACATTTCGAACTGAACAGCTTTCCGACGTGCGATTCGAGATCATTCCTTACAATCGAGTGATGTCGTTTCCTAACGTTCATAAACATGAAAATTGGTGATCACCGATTCACTTTTGTGTGAATCGATAGAAATTAAAAAGATTCACAGACATTTCGTTCTGAATCGCTTTCCGATGTGCGGATCGAGATCATAACTTACAATCGAGTGATGTCGTTTACGAACCATCATAAACGTAAAAATTGGAGATCACCGATACACTTTTGTGTGAATCGATACAATTTAACGACATTCACTGACATTTCGAAAAGAGCAGCTTTCCGAAGTTCGATTCGAGATCATAACTTACAATCGAGTTATGTCATTTCCGAACGTTCATAAACGTGAAAATTGGTGATCACCGATACAATTTTGTGTGAATCGATACAATTTAACAGATTCGAACAGAACAGCTTTCCGACGTGCGATTTGAGATCATAACATACACAATCGAGTGATGTCGTTTCCGAACGTTCATAAACATGAAAATTGGTGATCACTGATACACTTTTGTGTGAATCGATACAATTTAACAACATTCACTGACATTTCGTTCTGAATCGCTTTCCGACGTGTAATGATCTCGAATCGCACGTCGGAAAACGATGCTGGTCGAAATGTCAGTGAATGTTGTTAAATTGTATCGATTCACACAAAAGTGTATCAGTGATCACCAATTTTCATGTTTATGAACGTTCGGAAACGACATCACTCGATTGTAAGGTGTGATCGCGATTCGCACATCGGAAAGCGATTCAGAACGAAATGTCAGCGAATCTTGTTAATTTGTGTCGATTCACACAAAAGTGTATCGGTGATCACCAATTTTTATGTTTATGAACGTTAGGAAACGACATCACTCGATTGTAAGGTATGATCTCGAATCGCACGTCGGAAAGCTGTTCAGTTCGAAATGTCAGTGAATCTTGTTAATTTTTATCGATTCACACAAAAGTGTATCTGTGATCACCAATTTTCACGTTTATGATGGTTCGGAATCGACATCACTCGATTGTAATATTTGATCTCGATTTGCACATCGGAAAGCGATTCAGAACGGAATGTCAGTGAATCTTGTTAATTTGTGTCGATTCACAAAAAAGTGTATCGGTGATCACCAATTTTCATGTTTATGATGGTTCGGAAACGACATCACTCGATTGTAAGTGGTGATCGCGATTCGCACATCGGAAAGCGATTCAGAACGAAATGTCTGTGAATCTGGTTAATTTGTGTCGATTCACACAAAAGTATATCGGTGATCTGCAATTTTCACGTTTATGAACGTTCGGAAACGACATCACTCGATTGTAATGTATGATCTCGATTCGCACATCGGAAAGCGATTCAGAACGAAATGTCAGTGAATCTTGTCAATTTGTGTCGATTCACAAAAAAGTGTATCGGTGATCACCAATTTTCATGTTTATGAACGTTAGGAAACGACATCACTCGATTGTAATGTATGAACTCGATTTGCACATCGGAAAGCGATTCAGAACGAAATGTCAGTGAATCTTGTTAATTTGTGTCGATTCACACAAAAGTGTATCGGTGATCACCAATTTTCATGTTTATGAACGTTCGGAAACGGCATCACTCGATTGTAAGGTATGATCTCGAATCGCACGTCGGAAAGCTGTTCAGTTCGAAAAGTCAGTGAATCTGTTTAATTTTTATCCATTCACACAAAAGTGTATCGGTGATCACCAATGGTCATGTTTATGAACGTTCGGAAACGACATCACTCGATTGTAAGGTGTGATCGCGATTCGCACATCGGAAAGCGATTCAGAACGAAATGTCTGTGAATCTGGTTAATTTGTTTCGATTCACACAAAAGTATATCGGTGATCTCCAATTTTCACGTTTATGAACGTTCGGAAACGACATCACTCGATTGTAATGTTTGATCTCGATTTGCACATCGGAAAGCGATTCAGAACGAAATGTCAGTGAATCTTGTTAATTTGTGTCGATTCACACAAAAGTGTATCGGTGATCACCAATTTTCATGTTTATGAACGTTCGGAAACGACATCACTCGATTGTAAGTTATGATCTCGGATCGCACGTCGAAAAGCTGTTCTGTTAGAAATGTCAGTGAATGTGTTAAATTGTATCGATTCACACAAAAGTGTATCGGTAATCACTAATTTTCACGTTTATGAACGTTCGGAAATGACATAACTCGATTGTAAGTTATGATCTCGGATCGCACGTCGGAAAGCTGTTCTGTTCGAAATGTCAGTGAATCTTCTTGATTTGTTGCGATTCTCACAAAAGTGTATCGGTGATCACCAATTTTCACGTTTATGAACGTTCGGAAACGACATTACTCGATTGTACGGTATGATCTCGATTTGCACATCGGAAAGCGATTCAGAACGAAATGTCAGTGAATCTTGTCAATTTGTGTCGATTCACACAAAAGTGTATCGGTGATCACCAATTTTCATGTTTATGAACGTTAGGAAACGACATCACTCGATTGTAAGGTATGATCTCGAATCGCACGTCGGAAAGCTGTTCAGTTCGAAATGTCAGTGAATCTTGTTAATTTTTATCGATTCACACAAAAGTGTATCTGTGATCACCAATTTTCACGTTTATGATGGTTCGGAATCGACATCACTCGATTGTAATATTTGATCTCGATTTGCACATCGGAAAGCGATTCAGAACGGAATGTCAGTGAATCTTGTTAATTTGTGTCGATTCACAAAAAAGTGTATCGGTGATCACCAATTTTCATGTTTATGATGGTTCGGAAACGACATCACTCGATTGTAAGTGGTGATCGCGATTCGCACATCGGAAAGCGATTCAGAACGAAATGTCTGTGAATCTGGTTAATTTGTGTCGATTCACACAAAAGTATATCGGTGATCTGCAATTTTCACGTTTATGAACGTTCGGAAACGACATCACTCGATTGTAATGTATGATCTCGATTCGCACATCGGAAAGCGATTCAGAACGAAATGTCAGTGAATCTTGTCAACTTGTGTCGATTCACACAAAAGTGTATCGGTGATCACCAATTTTCATGTTTATGAACGTTAGGAAACGACATCACTCGATTGTAATGTATGAACTCGATTTGCACATCGGAAAGCGATTCAGAACGAAATGTCAGTGAATCTTGTTAATTTGTGTCGATTCACACAAAAGTGTATCGGTGATCACCAATTTTCATGTTTATGAACGTTCGGAAACGGCATCACTCGATTGTAAGGTATGATCTCGAATCGCACGTCGGAAAGCTGTTCAGTTCGAAATGTCAGTGAATCTGTTTAATTTGTGTCGATTCACACAAAAGTGTATCGGTGATCACCAATTTTCATGCTTATGATCGTTCGAAAACGACATCACTCGATTGTAAGGTATGATCTCGAATCGCACGTCGGAAAGCTGTTCAGTTCGAAATGTCAGTGAATCTTGTTAATTTTTATCGATTCACACAAAAGTGTATCGGTGATCACCAATGGTCATGTTTATGAACGTTCGGAAACGACATCACTCGATTGTAAGGTGTGATCGCGATTCGCACATCGGAAAGCGATTCAGAACGAAATGTCAGCGAATCTTGTTAATTTGTGTCGATTCACACAAAAGTGTATCGGTGATCACCAATTTTCATGTTTATGAACGGTAGGAAACGTCATCACTCGATTGTAAGGTATGATCTCGAATCGCACGTCGGAAAGCTGTTCAGTTCGAAATGTCAGTGAATCTTGTTAATTTTTAGCGATTCACACAAAAGTGTATCGGTGATCACCAATTTTCACGTTTATGAACGTTCGGAAATGACATAACTCGATTGTAAGTTATGATCTCGGATCGCACGTCGGAAAGCTGTTCTGTTCGAAATGTCAGTGAATCTTCTTGATTTGTTGCGATTCTCTAAAAAGTGTATCGGTGATCACCAATTTTCACGTTTATGAACGTTCGGAAACGACATCACTCGATTGTAATGTTTGATCTCGATTTGCACATCGGAAAGCGATTCAGAACGAAATGTCAGTGAATCGAGTTAATTTGTGTCGATTCACACAAAAGTGTATCGGTGATCACCAATTTTCATGTTTATGAACGTTCGGAAACGACATCACGCGATTGTAAGTTATGATCTCGGATCGCACGTCGAAAAGCTGTTCTGTTCGAAATGTCAGTGAATGTGTTAAATTGTATCGATTCACACAAAAGTGTATCGGTAATCACTAATTTTCACGTTTATGAACGTTCGGAAATGACATAACTCGATTGTAAGTTATGATCTCGGATCGCACGTCGGAAAGCTGTTCTGTTCGAAATGTCAGTGAATCTTCTTGATTTGTTGCGATTCTCACAAAAGTGTATCGGTGATCACCAATTTTCACGTTTATGAACGTTCGGAAACGACATCACTCGATTGTAAGGTATGATCTCGATTTGCACATCAGAAAGCGATTCAGAACGAAATGTCAGTGAATCTTGTTAATTTCTATCGATTCATACAAAAGTGTATCGGTGATCACCAATTTTCATGTTTATGAACGTTCGGAAACGACATCACTCGATTGTAATGTATGATCTCGATTTGCACATCGGAAAGCGATTCAGAACGAAATGTCAGTGAATCTTGTTAATTTGAGTCGATTCACACAAAAGTGTATCGGTGATCTCCAATTTTTACGTTTATGATGGTTCGTAAACGACATCACTCGATTGTAAGTTATGATCTCGATCCGCACATCGGAAAGCGATTCAGAACGAAATGTCTGTGAATCTTTTTAATTTCTATCGATTCACACAAAAGTGAATCGGTGATCACCAATTTTCATGTTTATGCACGGTCGGAAACGACATGACTCGATTGTAAGTTATGATCTCGGATCGCACGTCGAAAAGCTGTTCTGTTCGAAATGTCAGTGAATGTGTTAAATTCTATCGATTCACACAAAAGTGTATCGGTGATCACCAATTTTCATGTTTATGAACGTTCGGAAACGACATCACTCGATTGTAAGGTATGATCTCGGATCGCACGTCGGAAAGCTGTTCTGTTCGAAATGTCAGTGAATGTGTTAAATTGTATCGATTCACACAAAAGTGTATCGGTAATCACTAATTTTCACGTTTATGAACGTTCGGAAATGACATGACTCGATTGTAAGTTATGATCTCGGATCGCACGTCGGAAAGCTGTTCTGTTCGAAATGTCAGTGAATCTTCTTGATTTGTTGCGATTCTCACAAAAGTGTATCGGTGATCACCAATTTTCACGTTTATGAACGTTCGGAAACGACATTACTCGATTGTAAGGTATGATCTCGATTTGCACATCGGAAAGCGATTCAGAACGAAATGTCAGTGAATCTTGTCAATTTGTGTCGATTCACACAAAAGTGTATCGGTGATCACCAATTTTCATGTTTATGAACGTTAGGAAACGACATCACTCGATTGTAAGGTATGATCTCGAATCGCACGTCGGAAAGCTGTTCAGTTCGAAATGTCAGTGAATCTTGTTAATTTTTATCGATTCACACAAAAGTGTATCTGTGATCACCAATTTTCACGTTTATGATGGTTCGGAATCGACATCACTCGATTGTAATATTTGATCTCGATTTGCACATCGGAAAGCGATTCAGAACGGAATGTCAGTGAATCTTGTTAATTTGTGTCGATTCACAAAAAAGTGTATCGGTGATCACCAATTTTCATGTTTATGATGGTTCGGAAACGACATCACTCGATTGTAAGTGGTGATCGCGATTCGCACATCGGAAAGCGATTCAGAACGAAATGTCTGTGAATCTGGTTAATTTGTGTCGATTCACACAAAAGTATATCGGTGATCTGCAATTTTCACGTTTATGAACGTTCGGAAACGACATCACTCGATTGTAATGTATGATCTCGATTCGCACATCGGAAAGCGATTCAGAACGAAATGTCAGTGAATCTTGTCAACTTGTGTCGATTCACACAAAAGTGTATCGGTGATCACCAATTTTCATGTTTATGAACGTTAGGAAACGACATCACTCGATTGTAATGTATGAACTCGATTTGCACATCGGAAAGCGATTCAGAACGAAATGTCAGTGAATCTTGTTAATTTGTGTCGATTCACACAAAAGTGTATCGGTGATCACCAATTTTCATGTTTATGAACGTTCGGAAACGGCATCACTCGATTGTAAGGTATGATCTCGAATCGCACGTCGGAAAGCTGTTCAGTTCGAAATGTCAGTGAATCTGTTTAATTTGTGTCGATTCACACAAAAGTGTATCGGTGATCACCAATTTTCATGCTTATGATCGTTCGAAAACGACATCACTCGATTGTAAGGTATGATCTCGAATCGCACGTCGGAAAGCTGTTCAGTTCGAAATGTCAGTGAATCTTGTTAATTTTTATCGATTCACACAAAAGTGTATCGGTGATCACCAATGGTCATGTTTATGAACGTTCGGAAACGACATCACTCGATTGTAAGGTGTGATCGCGATTCGCACATCGGAAAGCGATTCAGAACGAAATGTCAGCGAATCTTGTTAATTTGTGTCGATTCACACAAAAGTGTATCGGTGATCACCAATTTTCATGTTTATGAACGGTAGGAAACGTCATCACTCGATTGTAAGGTATGATCTCGAATCGCACGTCGGAAAGCTGTTCAGTTCGAAATGTCAGTGAATCTTGTTAATTTTTAGCGATTCACACAAAAGTGTATCGGTGATCACCAATTTTCACGTTTATGAACGTTCGGAAATGACATCACTCGATTGTAAGTTATGATCTCGGATCGCACGTCGAAAAGCTGTTCTGTTCGAATGTGTTAAATTGTATCGATTCACACAAAATTGTATCGGTGATCTCCAATTTTCACGTTTATGAACGTTCGGAAACGACATCACTCGATTGTAAGTTATGATCTCGAATCGCACGTCGGAAAGCTGTTCAGTTCGAAATGTCAGTGAATCTCGTTAATTTTTATCGATTCACACAAAAGTGTATCGGTGATCATCAAATTTTCACGTTTTTGATGGTTCGGAAACGACATCACTCGATTGTAAGGTGTGATCGCGATTCGCACATTGGAAACCGATTCTGTTCGAATTGTCAGTGAATCTTGATAATTTGTAACGATTCTCACAAAAGTTTATTTGTGATCACCAATTTTCATATTTGTGAACGTTCAGAAACGACATCGTTCAAATGTCAGTTCCGGTCTCGAATCGCATTTCGGATTGCGATTCTGATAGAAATGTCGGAAAAAATTGTTAATTTGTAACGATTAACACAAAAGATTATCGCTGATTACCTATTTTCGTGTTTATGAAAGATTGGAAACGTTCACCGATAAACGTCACATATCACTAATTTTACAGACATTTAGTATCGTAATCCGAAGGGCCATTTGAGATCTGAACTGACAATCGAGCGATGAAAACGTTTCCGAACGTTCATAAACATGAAGATTGGTAATCACCAATAAAATTTTTGTTCAATTCATGACAAATTAACAATATTCATTGACATTTCGATTCGAGATCTTAAATTACAATCGAGTGATGCCGTTTCCGAACGTTCATAAACATGAAAATTGGTGATCACCGATACACTTTTGTGTGAATCGACACAAATTAACAAGATTCACTGACATTTCGTTCTGAATCGCTTTCCGATGTGCAAATCGAGTTCATACATTACAATCGAGCGATGTCGTTTCCGAACGTTCATAAACGTGAAAATTGGAGATCACCGATATACTTTTGTGTGAATCGACACAAATTAACCAGATTCACAGACATTTCGTTCTGAATCGCTTTCCGATGTGCGAATCGCGATCACACCTTACAATCGAGTGATGTCGTTTCCGAACCATCATAAACATGAAAATAGGTGATCACCGATACACTTTTGTGTGAATCGACACAAATTAACAAGATTCACTGTCGTTTCGTTCTGAATCGCTTTCCGATGTGCGAATCGCGATCACACCTTACAATCGAGTGATGTCGTTTCCGAACCATCATAAACATGAAAATTGGTGATCACCGATACACTTTTGTGTGAATCGACACAAATTAACAAGATTCACTGACATTTCGTTCTGAATCGCTTTCCGATGTGCAAATCGGGATCAAACATTACAATCGAGTGATGTCGTTTCCGAACCATCATAAACGTGAAAATTGGTGATCACCGATACACTTTTGTGTGAATCGATAAAAATTAACAAGATTCACTGACATTTCGAACTGAACAGCTTTCCGACGTGCGATTCGAGATCATACCTTACAATCGAGTGATGTCGTTTCCTAACGTTCATAAACATGAAAATTGGTGATCACCGATACACTTTTGTGAGAATCGCAACAAATCAAGAAGATTCACTCACATTTCGAACAGAACAGCTTTCCGACGTGCGATCCGAGATCATAAGTTACAATCGAGTTATGTCATTTCCGAACGTTCATAAACGTGAAAATTGGTGATCACCGATACAATTTTGTGTGAATCGATACAATTTAACAGATTCGAACAGAACAGCTTTCCGACGTGCGATTTGAGATCATAACATACACAATCGAGTGATGTCGTTTCCGAACGTTCATAAACATGAAAATTGGTGATCACTGATACACTTTTGTGTGAATCGATACAATTTAACAACATTCACTGACATTTCGTTCTGAATCGCTTTCCGACGTGTAATGATCTCGAATCGCACGTCGGAAAACGATGCTGGTCGAAATGTCAGTGAATGTTGTTAAATTGTATCGATTCACACAAAAGTGTATCAGTGATCACCAATTTTCATGCTTATGAACGTTCGAAAACGACATCACTCGATTGTAAGGTATGATCTCGAATCGCACGTCGGAAAGCTGTTCAGTTCGAAATGTCAGTGAATCTTGTTAATTTTTATCGATTCACACAAAAGTGTATCGGTGATCACCAATGGTCATGTTTATGAACGTTCGGAAACGACATCACTCGATTGTAAGGTGTGATCGCGATTCGCACATCGGAAAGCGATTCAGAACGAAATGTCTGTGAATCTGGTTAATTTGTTTCGATTCACACAAAAGTATATCGGTGATCTCCAATTTTCACGTTTATGAACGTTCGGAAACGACATCACTCGATTGTAATGTTTGATCTCGATTTGCACATCGGAAAGCGATTCAGAACGAAATGTCAGCGAATCTTGTTAATTTGTGTCGATTCACACAAAAGTGTATCGGTGATCACCAATTTTCATGTTTATGAACGGTAGGAAACGACATCACTCGATTGTAAGGTATGATCTCGAATCGCACTTCGGAAAGCTGTTCAGTTCGAAATGTCAGTGAATCTTGTTAATTTTTAGCGATTCACACAAAAGTGTATCGGTGATCACCAATTTTCACGTTTGTGAACGTTCGGAAATGACATCACTCGATTGTAAGTTATGATCTCGGATCGCACGTCGAAAAGCTGTTCTGTTCGAAATGTCAGTGAATGTGTTAAATTGTATCGATTCACACAAAAGTGTATTGGTGATCACCAATTTTCACGTTTGTGAACGTTCGGAAATGACATAACTCGATTGTAAGTTATGATCTCGGATCGCACGTCGGAAAGCTGTTCTGTTCGAAATGTCAGTGAATCTTCTTGATTTGTTGCGATTCTCTAAAAAGTGTATCGGTGATCACCAATTTTCACGTTTATGAACGTTCGGAAACGACATCACTCGATTGTAATGTTTGATCTCGATTTGCACATCGGAAAGCGATTCAGAACGAAATGTCAGTGAATCGAGTTAATTTGTGTCGATTCACACAAAAGTGTATCGGTGATCACCAATTTTCATGTTTATGAACGTTCGGAAACGACATCACGCGATTGTAAGTTATGATCTCGGATCGCACGTCGAAAAGCTGTTCTGTTCGAAATGTCAGTGAATCTTCTTGATTTGTTGCGATTCTCACAAAAGTGTATCGGTGATCACCAATTTTCACGTTTATGAACGTTCGGAAACGACATCACTCGATTGTAAGGTATGATCTCGATTTGCACATCAGAAAGCGATTCAGAACGAAATGTCAGTGAATCTTGTTAATTTCTATCGATTCATACAAAAGTGTATCGGTGATCACCAATTTTCATGTTTATGAACGTTCGGAAACGACATCACTCGATTGTAATGTATGATCTCGATTTGCACATCGGAAAGCGATTCAGAACGAAATGTCAGTGAATCTTGTTAATTTGAGTCGATTCACACAAAAGTGTATCGGTGATCACCAATTTTCATGTTTATGAACGTTCGGAAACGACATCACTCGATTGTAATTTATGATCTCGAATCGAAATGTCATTGAATATTGTTAATTTGTCATGAATTGAACAGAAATTTTATTGGTGATCACCAATCTTTATGTTTATGAACGTTCGGAAACGTTTTCATCGCTCGATTGTCAGTTCAGTTCTCAAATGGCCCTTCGGATTGCGATACTAAATGTCTGTAAAATTAGTGATATGTGACGTTTATCGGTGAACGTTTCCAATCTTTCATAAACACGAAAATAGGTAATCAGCGATAATCTTTTGTGTTAATCGTTACAAATTAACATTTTTTTCCGACATTTCTATCAGAATCGCAATCCGAAATGCGATTCGAGACTGGAACTGACATTCGAACGATGTAGTTTCTGAACGTTCAAAAATATGAAAATTGGTGATCACAAATAAACTTTTGTGAGAATCGTTACAAATTATCAAGATTCACTGGCAATTCGAACAGAATCGGTTTCCGATGTGCGAATCGCGATCACACCTTACAATCGAGTGATGTCGTTTCCGAACCATCAAAAACGTGAAAATTTGATGATCACCGATACACTTTTGTGTGAATCGATACAATTTAACGACATTCACTGACATTTCTTTCTGAATCGCTTTCCGATGTGCGAATCGAGATCATACCTTACAATCGAGTGATGTCATTTCCGAACGTTCATAAACGTGAAACTTGGTGATCACCGATACACTTTTGTGAGAATCGCAACAAATCAAGAAGATTCACTGACATTTCGAACAGAACAGCTTTCCGACGTGCGATCCGAGATCATACCTTACAATCGAGTGATATCGTTTCCGAACGTTCATAAACGTGAAAATTGGTGATCACCAATAAACTATTTGTGTAAATCGATAAAAATTAACTAGATTTACTGACATTTGGAACTGAACAGCTTTCTGTCGTGCGATTCGAGATCATGCCTTACAATCGAGTGATGTCGTTTCCGAACCATCATAACCGTGAAAATTGGAGATCACCGATACACTTTTGGGTGAATCGATACAAATTAACCAGATTCACAGACATTTCGTTCTGAATCGCTTTCCGATGTGCGAATCGCGATCACACCTTGCAATCGAGTGATGTCGTTTCCGAACCATCAAAAACGTGAAAATTTGATGATCACCGATACACTTTTGTGTGAATCGATAAAAATTAACGAGATTCACTGACATTTCGAACTGAACAGCTTTCCGACGTGCGATTCGAGATCATAACTTACAATCGAGTGATGTCGTTTCCGAACGTTCATAAACGTGAAAATTGGAGATCACCGATACAATTTTGTGTGAATCGATACAATTTAACACATTCGAACACAACAGCTTTTCGACGTGCGATCCGAGATCATAACTTACAATCGAGTGATGTCGTTTCCGAACGTGCATAATCATGAAAATTGGTGATCACGGATTCACTTTTGTGTGAATCGATAGAAATTAACAAGATTCACCGACATGTCGTTCTGAATCGCTTTCCGATGTGAGAATCGAGATCATCACTTACAATCGAGTGATGTCGTTTCCTAACGTTCATAAACATGAAAATTGGTGATCACCGATATACTTTTGTGTGAATCGACACAAATTAACCAGATTCACAGACATTTCGTTCTGAATCGCTTTCCGATGTGCGAATCGCGATCACACCTTACAATCGAGTGATGTCGTTGCCGAACCATCATAAACATGAAAATTGGTGATCACCGATACACTTTTGTGTGAATCGACACAAATTAACAAGATTCACTGACATTTCGTTCTGAATCGCTTTCCGATGTGCAAATCGAGATCAAATATTACAATCGAGTGATGTCGTTTCCGAACCATCATAAACGTGAAAATTGGTGATCACAGATACACTTTTGTGTGAATCGATAAAAATTAACGAGATTCACTGACATTTCGAACTGAACAGCTTTCCGACGTGCGATTCGAGATCATAACTTACAATCGAGTGATGTCGTTTCCGAACGTTCATAAACGTGAAAATTGGAGATCACCGATACAATTTTGTGTGAATCGATACAATTTAACACATTCGAACACAACAGCTTTTCGACGTGCGATCCGAGATCATAACTTACAATCGAGTGATATCGTTTCCGAACGTGCATAATCATGAAAATTGGTGATCACGGATTCACTTTTGTGTGAATCGATAGAAATTAACAAGATTCACCGACATGTCGTTCTGAATCGCTTTCCGATGTGAGAATCGAGATCATCACTTACAATCGAGTGATGTCGTTTCCTAACGTTCATAAACATGAAAATTGGTGATCACCGATATACTTTTGTGTGAATCGACACAAATTAACCAGATTCACAGACATTTCGTTCTGAATCGCTTTCCGATGTGCGAATCGCGATCACACCTTACAATCGAGTGATGTCGTTTCCGAACCATCATAAACATGAAAATTGGTGATCACCGATACACTTTCGTGTGAATCGACACAAATTAACAAGATTCACTGACATTTCGTTCTGAATCGCTTTCCGATGTGCAAATCGAGATCAAATATTACAATCGAGTGATGTCGTTTCCGAACAATCATAAACGTGAAAATTGGTGATCACAGATACACTTTTGTGTGAATCGATAAAAATTAACAAGATTCACTGACATTTCGAACTGAACAGCTTTCCGACGTGCGATTCGAGATCATACCTTACAATCGAGTGATGTCGTTTCCTAACGTTCATAAACATGAAAATTGGTGATCACCGATACACTTTTGTGTGAATCGACACAAATTGACAAGATTCACTGACATTTCGTTCTGAATCGCTTTCCGATGTGCAAATCGAGATCAAATATTACAATCGAGTGATGTCGTTTCCGAACCATCATAAACATGAAAATTGGTGATCACCGATACACTTTTGTGTGAATCGACACAAATTAACAAGATTCACTGACATTTCGTTCTGAATCGCTTTCCGATGTGCAAATCGAGATCAAATATTACAATCGAGTGATGTCGTTTCCGAACCATCATAAACGTGAAAATTGGTGATCACCGATACACTTTTGTGTGAATCGATAAAAATTAACAAGATTCACTGACATTTCGAACTGAACAGCTTTCCGACGTGCGATTCGAGATCATACCTTACAATCGAGTGATGTCGTTTCCTAACGTTCATAAACATGAAAATTGGTGATCACCGATACACTTTTGTGTGAATCGATAAAAATTAACAAGATTCACTGACATTTCGAACTGAACAGCTTTCCGACGTGCGATTCGAGATCATACCTTACAATCGAGTGATGTCGTTTCCGAACGTTCATAAGCATGAACATTGGTGATCACCGATACACTTTTGTGTGAATCGACACAAATTGACAAGATTCACTGATATTTCGTTCTGAATCGCTTTCCGATGTGCGAATAGAAATCATACATTACAATCGAGTGATGTCGTTTCCGAACGTTCATAAACGTGAAAATTGCAGATCACCGATACACTTTTGTGTGAATCGACACAAATTAAACAGATTCACTGACATTTCGAACTGAACAGCTTTCCGACGTGCGATTCGAGATCATACCTTACAATCGAGTGATGTCGTTTCCGAACGTTCATAAACATGAAAATTGGTGATCACTGATACACTTTTGTGTGAATCGATACAATTTAACAACATTCACTGACATTTCGACCAGCATCGTTTTCCGACGTGCGTTACGAGATCATTACACGTCGGAAAGCGATTCAGAACGAAATGCCAGTGAATGTTGTTAAATTGTATCGATTCACACAAAAGTGTATCAGTGATCACCAATTTTCATGTTTATGAACGTTCGGAAACGACATCACTCGATTGTGTATGTTATGATCTCAAATCGCACGTCGGAAAGCTGTTCTGTTCGAATCTGTTAAATTGTATCGATTCACACAAAATTGTATCGGTGATCACCAATTTTCACGTTTATGAACGTTCGGAAATGACATAACTCGATTGTAACTTATGATCTCGGATCGCACGTCGGAAAGCTGTTCTGTTCGAAATGTGAGTGAATCTTCTTGATTTGTTGCGATTCTCACAAAAGTGTATCGGTGATCACCAAGTTTCACGTTTATGAACGTTCGGAAATGACATCACTCGATTGTAATGTATGATCTCGATTCGCACATCGGAAAGCGATTCAGAACGAAAAGTCAGTGAATCTTGTTAATTTTTATCGATTTACACAAAAGTGTATCGGTGATCACCAATTTTCACGTTTTTGATGGTTCGGAAACGACATCACTCGATTGTATGGAGTGATCGCGATTCGCACATCGGAAAGCGATTCAGAACGAAATGTCAGTGAATCTGGTTAATTTGTGTCGATTCACACAAATGTATATCGGTGATCTCCAATTTTCACGTTTATGAACGTTCGGAAACGACATCACTCGATTGTAAGTTATGATCTCGGATCGCACGCGTCGGAAAGCTGCTTTTTTCGAAATGTTAGAGAATGTTGTTAAATTGTATCGATTCACACAAAAGTGTATCGGTGATCTCCAATTTTCACGTTTATGATGGTTCGGAAACGACATCACTCGATTGTAAGTGATGATCTCGATTCGCACATCGGAAAGCGATTCAGAACGAAATGTCGGTGAATCTTGTTAATTTCTATCGATTCACACAAAAGTGAATCCGTGATCACCAATTTTCATGATTATGCACGTTCGGAAACGACATCACTCGATTGTAAGTTATGATCTCGGATCGCACGTCGAAAAGCTGTTCTGTTCGAAATGTCAGTGAATGTGTTAAATTGTATCGATTCACACAAAAGTGTGTCGGTGATCACCAATTTTCACGTTTATGAACGTTCGGAAATGACATAACTCGATTGTAAGTTATGATCTCGGATCGCACGTCGGAAAGCTGTTCTGTTCGAAATGTCAGTGAATCTTCTTGATTTGTTGCGATTCTCTAAAAAGTGTATCGGTGATCACCAATTTTCACGTTTATGAACGTTCGGAAACGACATCACTCGATTGTAATATTTGATCTCGATTTGCACATCGGAAAGCGATTCAGAACGAAATGTCAGTAAATCTTGTTAATTTTTATCGATTCACACAAAAGTGTATCGGTGATCACCAATGTTCATGTTTATGAACGTTCGGAAACGGCATCACTCGATTGTAATTTATGATCTCGAATCGAAATGTCATTGAATATTGTTAATTTGTCATGAATTGAACAAAAATTTTATTGGTGATTACCAATCTTCATGTTTATGAACGTTCGGAAACGTTTTCATCGCTCGATTGTCAGTTCAGATTTCAAATGGCCCTTCGGATTACGATACTAAATGTCTGTAAAATTAGTGATATGTGACGTTTATCGGTGAACGTTTCCAATCTTTCATAAACACGAAAATAGGTAATCAGCGATAATCTTTTGGGTTAATCGTTACAAATTAACAATTTTTTCCGACATTTCTATCAGAATCGCAATCCGAAATGCGATTCGAGACCGGAACTGACATTTGAACGATGTCGTTTCTGAACGTTCACAAATATGAAAATTGGTGATCACAAATAAACTTTTGTGAGAATTGTTACAAATTATCAAGATTCACTGACAATTCGAACAGAATCGGTTTCCGATGTGCGAATCGCGATCACACCTTGCAATCGAGTGATGTCGTTTCCGAACCATCAAAAACGTGAAAATTTGATGATCACCGATACACTTTTGTGTGAATCGATAAAAATTAACGAGATTCACTGACATTTCGAACTGAACAGCTTTCCGACGTGCGATTCGAGATCATAACTTACAATCGAGTGATGTCGTTTCCGAACGTTCATAAACGTGAAAATTGGAGATCACCGATACAATTTTGTGTGAATCGATACAATTTAACACATTCGAACACAACAGCTTTTCGACGTGCGATCCGAGATCATAACTTACAATCGAGTGATGTCGTTTCCGAACGTGCATAATCATGAAAATTGGTGATCACGGATTCACTTTTGTGTGAATCGATAGAAATTAACAAGATTCACCGACATGTCGTTCTGAATCGCTTTCCGATGTGAGAATCGAGATCATCACTTACAATCGAGTGATGTCGTTTCCTAACGTTCATAAACATGAAAATTGGTGATCACCGATATACTTTTGTGTGAATCGACACAAATTAACCAGATTCACAGACATTTCGTTCTGAATCGCTTTCCGATGTGCAAATCGAGATCAAATATTACAATCGAGTGATGTCGTTTCCGAACCATCATAAACGTGAAAATTGGTGATCACAGATACACTTTTGTGTGAATCGATAAAAATTAACGAGATTCACTGACATTTCGAACTGAACAGCTTTCCGACGTGCGATTCGAGATCATAACTTACAATCGAGTGATGTCGTTTCCGAACGTTCATAAACGTGAAAATTGGAGATCACCGATACAATTTTGTGTGAATCGATACAATTTAACACATTCGAACACAACAGCTTTTCGACGTGCGATCCGAGATCATAACTTACAATCGAGTGATATCGTTTCCGAACGTGCATAATCATGAAAATTGGTGATCACGGATTCACTTTTGTGTGAATCGATAGAAATTAACAAGATTCACCGACATGTCGTTCTGAATCGCTTTCCGATGTGAGAATCGAGATCATCACTTACAATCGAGTGATGTCGTTTCCTAACGTTCATAAACATGAAAATTGGTGATCACCGATATACTTTTGTGTGAATCGACACAAATTAACCAGATTCACAGACATTTCGTTCTGAATCGCTTTCCGATGTGCGAATCGCGATCACACCTTACAATCGAGTGATGTCGTTTCCGAACCATCATAAACATGAAAATTGGTGATCACCGATACACTTTCGTGTGAATCGACACAAATTAACAAGATTCACTGACATTTCGTTCTGAATCGCTTTCCGATGTGCAAATCGAGATCAAATATTACAATCGAGTGATGTCGTTTCCGAACAATCATAAACGTGAAAATTGGTGATCACAGATACACTTTTGTGTGAATCGATAAAAATTAACAAGATTCACTGACATTTCGAACTGAACAGCTTTCCGACGTGCGATTCGAGATCATACCTTACAATCGAGTGATGTCGTTTCCTAACGTTCATAAACATGAAAATTGGTGATCACCGATACACTTTTGTGTGAATCGACACAAATTGACAAGATTCACTGACATTTCGTTCTGAATCGCTTTCCGATGTGCAAATCGAGATCAAATATTACAATCGAGTGATGTCGTTTCCGAACCATCATAAACATGAAAATTGGTGATCACCGATACACTTTTGTGTGAATCGACACAAATTAACAAGATTCACTGACATTTCGTTCTGAATCGCTTTCCGATGTGCAAATCGAGATCAAATATTACAATCGAGTGATGTCGTTTCCGAACCATCATAAACGTGAAAATTGGTGATCACCGATACACTTTTGTGTGAATCGATAAAAATTAACAAGATTCACTGACATTTCGAACTGAACAGCTTTCCGACGTGCGATTCGAGATCATACCTTACAATCGAGTGATGTCGTTTCCTAACGTTCATAAACATGAAAATTGGTGATCACCGATACACTTTTGTGTGAATCGATAAAAATTAACAAGATTCACTGACATTTCGAACTGAACAGCTTTCCGACGTGCGATTCGAGATCATACCTTACAATCGAGTGATGTCGTTTCCGAACGTTCATAAGCATGAACATTGGTGATCACCGATACACTTTTGTGTGAATCGACACAAATTGACAAGATTCACTGATATTTCGTTCTGAATCGCTTTCCGATGTGCGAATAGAAATCATACATTACAATCGAGTGATGTCGTTTCCGAACGTTCATAAACGTGAAAATTGCAGATCACCGATACACTTTTGTGTGAATCGACACAAATTAAACAGATTCACTGACATTTCGAACTGAACAGCTTTCCGACGTGCGATTCGAGATCATACCTTACAATCGAGTGATGTCGTTTCCGAACGTTCATAAACATGAAAATTGGTGATCACTGATACACTTTTGTGTGAATCGATACAATTTAACAACATTCACTGACATTTCGACCAGCATCGTTTTCCGACGTGCGTTACGAGATCATTACACGTCGGAAAGCGATTCAGAACGAAATGCCAGTGAATGTTGTTAAATTGTATCGATTCACACAAAAGTGTATCAGTGATCACCAATTTTCATGTTTATGAACGTTCGGAAACGACATCACTCGATTGTGTATGTTATGATCTCAAATCGCACGTCGGAAAGCTGTTCTGTTCGAATCTGTTAAATTGTATCGATTCACACAAAATTGTATCGGTGATCACCAATTTTCACGTTTATGAACGTTCGGAAATGACATAACTCGATTGTAACTTATGATCTCGGATCGCACGTCGGAAAGCTGTTCTGTTCGAAATGTGAGTGAATCTTCTTGATTTGTTGCGATTCTCACAAAAGTGTATCGGTGATCACCAAGTTTCACGTTTATGAACGTTCGGAAATGACATCACTCGATTGTAATGTATGATCTCGATTCGCACATCGGAAAGCGATTCAGAACGAAAAGTCAGTGAATCTTGTTAATTTTTATCGATTTACACAAAAGTGTATCGGTGATCACCAATTTTCACGTTTTTGATGGTTCGGAAACGACATCACTCGATTGTATGGAGTGATCGCGATTCGCACATCGGAAAGCGATTCAGAACGAAATGTCAGTGAATCTGGTTAATTTGTGTCGATTCACACAAATGTATATCGGTGATCTCCAATTTTCACGTTTATGAACGTTCGGAAACGACATCACTCGATTGTAAGTTATGATCTCGGATCGCACGCGTCGGAAAGCTGCTTTTTTCGAAATGTTAGAGAATGTTGTTAAATTGTATCGATTCACACAAAAGTGTATCGGTGATCTCCAATTTTCACGTTTATGATGGTTCGGAAACGACATCACTCGATTGTAAGTGATGATCTCGATTCGCTCATCGGAAAGCGATTCAGAACGAAATGTCGGTGAATCTTGTTAATTTCTATCGATTCACACAAAAGTGAATCCGTGATCACCAATTTTCATGATTATGCACGTTCGGAAACGACATCACTCGATTGTAAGTTATGATCTCGGATCGCACGTCGAAAAGCTGTTCTGTTCGAAATGTCAGTGAATGTGTTAAATTGTATCGATTCACACAAAAGTGTGTCGGTGATCACCAATTTTCACGTTTATGAACGTTCGGAAATGACATAACTCGATTGTAAGTTATGATCTCGGATCGCACGTCGGAAAGCTGTTCTGTTCGAAATGTCAGTGAATCTTCTTGATTTGTTGCGATTCTCTAAAAAGTGTATCGGTGATCACCAATTTTCATGTTTATGAACGTTCGGAAACGGCATCACTCGATTGTAATTTATGATCTCGAATCGAAATGTCATTGAATATTGTTAATTTGTCATGAATTGAACAAAAATTTTATTGGTGATTACCAATCTTCATGTTTATGAACGTTCGGAAACGTTTTCATCGCTCGATTGTCAGTTCAGATTTCAAATGGCCCTTCGGATTACGATACTAAATGTCTGTAAAATTAGTGATATGTGACGTTTATCGGTGAACGTTTCCAATCTTTCATAAACACGAAAATAGGTAATCAGCGATAATCTTTTGGGTTAATCGTTACAAATTAACAATTTTTTCCGACATTTCTATCAGAATCGCAATCCGAAATGCGATTCGAGACCGGAACTGACATTTGAACGATGTCGTTTCTGAACGTTCACAAATATGAAAATTGGTGATCACAAATAAACTTTTGTGAGAATTGTTACAAATTATCAAGATTCACTGACAATTCGAACAGAATCGGTTTCCGATGTGCGAATCGCGATCACACCTTGCAATCGAGTGATGTCGTTTCCGAACCATCAAAAACGTGAAAATTTGATGATCACCGATACACTTTTGTGTGAATCGATAAAAATTAACGAGATTCACTGACATTTCGAACTGAACAGCTTTCCGACGTGCGATTCGAGATCATAACTTACAATCGAGTGATGTCGTTTCCGAACGTTCATAAACGTGAAAATTGGAGATCACCGATACAATTTTGTGTGAATCGATACAATTTAACACATTCGAACACAACAGCTTTTCGACGTGCGATCCGAGATCATAACTTACAATCGAGTGATGTCGTTTCCGAACGTGCATAATCATGAAAATTGGTGATCACGGATTCACTTTTGTGTGAATCGATAGAAATTAACAAGATTCACCGACATGTCGTTCTGAATCGCTTTCCGATGTGAGAATCGAGATCATCACTTACAATCGAGTGATGTCGTTTCCTAACGTTCATAAACATGAAAATTGGTGATCACCGATATACTTTTGTGTGAATCGACACAAATTAACCAGATTCACAGACATTTCGTTCTGAATCGCTTTCCGATGTGCGAATCGCGATCACACCTTACAATCGAGTGATGTCGTTGCCGAACCATCATAAACATGAAAATTGGTGATCACCGATACACTTTTGTGTGAATCGACACAAATTAACAAGATTCACTGACATTTCGTTCTGAATCGCTTTCCGATGTGCAAATCGAGATCAAATATTACAATCGAGTGATGTCGTTTCCGAACCATCATAAACGTGAAAATTGGTGATCACAGATACACTTTTGTGTGAATCGATAAAAATTAACAAGATTCACTGACATTTCGAACTGAACAGCTTTCCGACGTGCGATTCGAGATCATACCTTACAATCGAGTGATGTCGTTTCCTAACGTTCATAAACATGAAAATTGGTGATCACCGATACACTTTTGTGTGAATCGACACAAATTGACAAGATTCACTGACATTTCGTTCTGAATCGCTTTCCGATGTGCGAATCGAAATCATACATTACAATCGAGTGATGTCGTTTCCGAACGTTCATAAACGTAAAAATTGCAGATCACCGATATACTTTTGTGTGAATCGACACAAATTAACCAGATTCACTGACATTTCGTTCTGGATCGCTTTCCGATGTGCGAATCGCGACCACACCTTTCAATCGAGTGATGTCGTTTCCGAACGTTCATAAGCATGAACATTGGTGATCACCGATACACTTTTGTGTGAATCGACACAAATTGACAAGATTCACTGACATTTCGTTCTGAATCGCTTTCCGATATGCGAATCGAAATCATACATTACAATCGAGTGATGTCGTTTCCGAACGTTCATAAACGTGAAAATTGCAGATCACCGATGTACTTTTGTGTGAATCGACACAAATTAACCAGATTCACTGACATTTCGTTCTGGATCGCTTTCCGACGTGCGATTCGAGATCATACCTTACAATCGAGTGATGTCGTTTCCGAACGTTCATAAACATGAAAATTGGTGATCACCGATACACTTTTGTGTGAATCGCTAAAATTTAACAACATTCACTGACATTTCGAACAGATCAGCTTTCCCACCTGCGATTCGAGATCATACCTTACAATCGAGTGATGTCGTTTCCGAACTTTTATAAACATGAAAATTAGTGATCACCGATACACTTTTGTGTGAATCGACAAAAATTAACAAGATTCACTGACATTTCGTTCTGAATCGCTTTCCGATGTGCAAATCGAGATCAAACATTACAATCGAGTGATGTCGTTTCCGAACGTTCATAAACGTGAAAATTGGAGATCACCGATATACTTTTGTGTGAATCGAAACAAATTAACCAGATTCACAGACATTTCGTTCTGAATCGCTTTCCGATGTGCGAATCGCGATCACACCTTACAATCGAGTGATGTCGTTTCCGAACGTTCATAAACATGACCATTGGTGATCACCGATACACTTTTGTGTGAATCGATAAAAATTAACAAGATTCACTGACATTTCGAACAGAACAGCTTTCCGACGTGCGATTCGAGATCATACCTTACAATCGAGTGATGTCGTTTTCGAACGTTCATAAGCATGAAAATTGGTGATCACCGATACACTTTTGTGTGAATCGACACAAATTAAATAGATTCACTGACATTTCGAACTGAACAGCTTTCCGACGTGCGATTCGAGATCATTCCTTACAATCGAGTGATGTCGTTTCCTAACGTTCATAAACATGAAAATTGGTGATCACTGATACACTTTTGTGTGAATCGATACAATTTAACAACATTCACTGACATTTCGACCAGCATCGTTTTCCGACGTGCGATTCGAGATCATTACACGTCGGAAAGCGATTCAGAACGAAATGCCAGTGAATGTTGTTAAATTGTATCGATTCACACAAAATTGTATCGGTGATCACCAATTTTCACGTTTATGAACGTTCGGAAATGACATAACTCGATTGTAACTTATGATCTCGGATCGCACGTCGGAAAGCTGTTCTGTTCGAAATGTGAGTGAATCTTCTTGATTTGTTGCGATTCTCACAAAAGTGTATCGGTGATCACCAAGTTTCACGTTTATGAACGTTCGGAAATGACATCACTCGATTGTAATGTATGATCTCGATTCGCACATCGGAAAGCGATTCAGAACGAAAAGTCAGTGAATCTTGTTAATTTTTATCGATTTACACAAAAGTGTATCGGTGATCACCAATTTTCACGTTTTTGATGGTTCGGAAACGACATCACTCGATTGTATGGAGTGATCGCGATTCGCACATCGGAAAGCGATTCAGAACGAAATGTCAGTGAATCTGGTTAATTTGTGTCGATTCACACAAATGTATATCGGTGATCTCCAATTTTCACGTTTATGAACGTTCGGAAACGACATCACTCGATTGTAAGTTATGATCTCGGATCGCACGCGTCGGAAAGCTGCTCTTTTCGAAATGTTAGAGAATGTTGTTAAATTGTATCGATTCACACAAAAGTGTATCGGTGATCTCCAATTTTCACGTTTATGATGGTTCGGAAACGACATCACTCGATTGTAAGTGATGATCTCGATTCGCACATCGGAAAGCGATTCAGAACGAAATGTCTGTGAATCTGGTTAATTTGTTTCGATTCACACAAAAGTATATCGGTGATCTCCAATTTTCACGTTTATGAACGTTCGGAAACGACATCACTCGATTGTAATGTTTGATCTCGATTTGCACATCGGAAAGCGATTCAGAACGAAATGTCAGCGAATCTTGTTAATTTGTGTCGATTCACACAAAAGTGTATCGGTGATCACCAATTTTCATGTTTATGAACGGTAGGAAACGACATCACTCGATTGTAAGGTATGATCTCGAATCGCACTTCGGAAAGCTGTTCAGTTCGAAATGTCAGTGAATCTTGTTAATTTTTAGCGATTCACACAAAAGTGTATCGGTGATCACCAATTTTCACGTTTGTGAACGTTCGGAAATGACATCACTCGATTGTAAGTTATGATCTCGGATCGCACGTCGAAAAGCTGTTCTGTTCGAAATGTCAGTGAATGTGTTAAATTGTATCGATTCACACAAAAGTGTATTGGTGATCACCAATTTTCACGTTTGTGAACGTTCGGAAATGACATAACTCGATTGTAAGTTATGATCTCGGATCGCACGTCGGAAAGCTGTTCTGTTCGAAATGTCAGTGAATCTTCTTGATTTGTTGCGATTCTCTAAAAAGTGTATCGGTGATCACCAATTTTCACGTTTATGAACGTTCGGAAACGACATCACTCGATTGTAATGTTTGATCTCGATTTGCACATCGGAAAGCGATTCAGAACGAAATGTCAGTGAATCGAGTTAATTTGTGTCGATTCACACAAAAGTGTATCGGTGATCACCAATTTTCATGTTTATGAACGTTCGGAAACGACATCACGCGATTGTAAGTTATGATCTCGGATCGCACGTCGAAAAGCTGTTCTGTTCGAAATGTCAGTGAATGTGTTAAATTGTATCGATTCACACAAAAGTGTATCGGTAATCACTAATTTTCACGTTTATGAACGTTCGGAAATGACATAACTCGATTGTAAGTTATGATCTCGGATCGCACGTCGGAAAGCTGTTCTGTTCGAAATGTCAGTGAATCTTCTTGATTTGTTGCGATTCTCACAAAAGTGTATCGGTGATCACCAATTTTCACGTTTATGAACGTTCGGAAACGACATCACTCGATTGTAAGGTATGATCTCGATTTGCACATCAGAAAGCGATTCAGAACGAAATGTCAGTGAATCTTGTTAATTTCTATCGATTCATACAAAAGTGTATCGGTGATCACCAATTTTCATGTTTATGAACGTTCGGAAACGACATCACTCGATTGTAATGTATGATCTCGATTTGCACATCGGAAAGCGATTCAGAACGAAATGTCAGTGAATCTTGTTAATTTGAGTCGATTCACACAAAAGTGTATCGGTGATCACCAATTTTCATGTTTATGAACGTTCGGAAACGACATCACTCGATTGTAATTTATGATCTCGAATCGAAATGTCATTGAATATTGTTAATTTGTCATGAATTGAACAGAAATTTTATTGGTGATCACCAATCTTTATGTTTATGAACGTTCGGAAACGTTTTCATCGCTCGATTGTCAGTTCAGTTCTCAAATGGCCCTTCGGATTGCGATACTAAATGTCTGTAAAATTAGTGATATGTGACGTTTATCGGTGAACGTTTCCAATCTTTCATAAACACGAAAATAGGTAATCAGCGATAATCTTTTGTGTTAATCGTTACAAATTAACAATTTTTTCCGACATTTCTATCAGAATCGCAATCCGAAATGCGATTCGAGACTGGAACTGACATTCGAACGATGTCGTTTCTGAACGTTCAAAAATATGAAAATTGGTGATCACAAATAAACTTTTGTGAGAATCGTTACAAATTATCAAGATTCACTGGCAATTCGAACAGAATCGGTTTCCGATGTGCGAATCGCGATCACACCTTACAATCGAGTGATGTCGTTTCCGAACCATCAAAAACGTGAAAATTTGATGATCACCGATACACTTTTGTGTGAATCGATACAATTTAACGACATTCACTGACATTTCTTTCTGAATCGCTTTCCGATGTGCGAATCGAGATCATACCTTACAATCGAGTGATGTCATTTCCGAACGTTCATAAACGTGAAACTTGGTGATCACCGATACACTTTTGTGAGAATCGCAACAAATCAAGAAGATTCACTGACATTTCGAACAGAACAGCTTTCCGACGTGCGATCCGAGATCATACCTTACAATCGAGTGATATCGTTTCCGAACGTTCATAAACGTGAAAATTGGTGATCACCAATAAACTATTTGTGTAAATCGATAAAAATTAACTAGATTTACTGACATTTGGAACTGAACAGCTTTCTGTCGTGCGATTCGAGATCATGCCTTACAATCGAGTGATGTCGTTTCCGAACCATCATAAACATGAAAATTGGTGATCACCGATACACTTTTGTGTGAATCGACACAAATTAACAAGATTCACTGACATTTCGTTCTGAATCGCTTTCCGATGTGCAAATCGAGATCAAATATTACAATCGAGTGATGTCGTTTCCGAACCATCATAAACGTGAAAATTGGTGATCACCGATACACTTTTGTGTGAATCGATAAAAATTAACAAGATTCACTGACATTTCGAACTGAACAGCTTTCCGACGTGCGATTCGAGATCATACCTTACAATCGAGTGATGTCGTTTCCTAACGTTCATAAACATGAAAATTGGTGATCACCGATACACTTTTGTGTGAATCGACACAAATTGACAAGATTCACTGACATTTCGTTCTGAATCGCTTTCCGATGTGCGAATCGAAATCATACATTACAATCGAGTGATGTCGTTTCCGAACGTTCATAAACGTGAAAATTGCAGATCACCGATATACTTTTGTGTGAATCGACACAAATTAACCAGATTCACTGACATTTCGTTCTGGATCGCTTTCCGATGTGCGAATCGCGACCACACCTTTCAATCGAGTGATGTTGTTTCCGAACGTTCATAAACATGAACATTGGTGATCACCGATACACTTTTGTGTGAATCGATAAAAATTAACAAGATTCACTGACATTTCGAACTGAACAGCTTTCCGACGTGCGATTCGAGATCATACCTTACAATCGAGTGATGTCGTTTCCGAACGTTCATAAGCATGAACATTGGTGATCACCGATACACTTTTGTGTGAATCGACACAAATTGACAAGATTCACTGATATTTCGTTCTGAATCGCTTTCCGATGTGCGAATAGAAATCATACATTACAATCGAGTGATGTCGTTTCCGAACGTTCATAAACGTGAAAATTGCAGATCACCGATACACTTTTGTGTGAATCGACACAAATTAAACAGATTCACTGACATTTCGAACTGAACAGCTTTCCGACGTGCGATTCGAGATCATACCTTACAATCGAGTGATGTCGTTTCCGAACGTTCATAAACATGAAAATTGGTGATCACTGATACACTTTTGTGTGAATCGATACAATTTAACAACATTCACTGACATTTCGACCAGCATCGTTTTCCGACGTGCGTTACGAGATCATTACACGTCGGAAAGCGATTCAGAACGAAATGCCAGTGAATGTTGTTAAATTGTATCGATTCACACAAAAGTGTATCAGTGATCACCAATTTTCATGTTTATGAACGTTCGGAAACGACATCACTCGATTGTGTATGTTATGATCTCAAATCGCACGTCGGAAAGCTGTTCTGTTCGAATCTGTTAAATTGTATCGATTCACACAAAATTGTATCGGTGATCACCAATTTTCACGTTTATGAACGTTCGGAAATGACATAACTCGATTGTAACTTATGATCTCGGATCGCACGTCGGAAAGCTGTTCTGTTCGAAATGTGAGTGAATCTTCTTGATTTGTTGCGATTCTCACAAAAGTGTATCGGTGATCACCAAGTTTCACGTTTATGAACGTTCGGAAATGACATCACTCGATTGTAATGTATGATCTCGATTCGCACATCGGAAAGCGATTCAGAACGAAAAGTCAGTGAATCTTGTTAATTTTTATCGATTTACACAAAAGTGTATCGGTGATCACCAATTTTCACGTTTTTGATGGTTCGGAAACGACATCACTCGATTGTATGGAGTGATCGCGATTCGCACATCGGAAAGCGATTCAGAACGAAATGTCAGTGAATCTGGTTAATTTGTGTCGATTCACACAAATGTATATCGGTGATCTCCAATTTTCACGTTTATGAACGTTCGGAAACGACATCACTCGATTGTAAGTTATGATCTCGGATCGCACGCGTCGGAAAGCTGCTTTTTTCGAAATGTTAGAGAATGTTGTTAAATTGTATCGATTCACACAAAAGTGTATCGGTGATCTCCAATTTTCACGTTTATGATGGTTCGGAAACGACATCACTCGATTGTAAGTGATGATCTCGATTCGCTCATCGGAAAGCGATTCAGAACGAAATGTCGGTGAATCTTGTTAATTTCTATCGATTCACACAAAAGTGAATCCGTGATCACCAATTTTCATGATTATGCACGTTCGGAAACGACATCACTCGATTGTAAGTTATGATCTCGGATCGCACGTCGAAAAGCTGTTCTGTTCGAAATGTCAGTGAATGTGTTAAATTGTATCGATTCACACAAAAGTGTGTCGGTGATCACCAATTTTCACGTTTATGAACGTTCGGAAATGACATAACTCGATTGTAAGTTATGATCTCGGATCGCACGTCGGAAAGCTGTTCTGTTCGAAATGTCAGTGAATCTTCTTGATTTGTTGCGATTCTCTAAAAAGTGTATCGGTGATCACCAATTTTCATGTTTATGAACGTTCGGAAACGGCATCACTCGATTGTAATTTATGATCTCGAATCGAAATGTCATTGAATATTGTTAATTTGTCATGAATTGAACAAAAATTTTATTGGTGATTACCAATCTTCATGTTTATGAACGTTCGGAAACGTTTTCATCGCTCGATTGTCAGTTCAGATTTCAAATGGCCCTTCGGATTACGATACTAAATGTCTGTAAAATTAGTGATATGTGACGTTTATCGGTGAACGTTTCCAATCTTTCATAAACACGAAAATAGGTAATCAGCGATAATCTTTTGGGTTAATCGTTACAAATTAACAATTTTTTCCGACATTTCTATCAGAATCGCAATCCGAAATGCGATTCGAGACCGGAACTGACATTTGAACGATGTCGTTTCTGAACGTTCACAAATATGAAAATTGGTGATCACAAATAAACTTTTGTGAGAATTGTTACAAATTATCAAGATTCACTGACAATTCGAACAGAATCGGTTTCCGATGTGCGAATCGCGATCACACCTTGCAATCGAGTGATGTCGTTTCCGAACCATCAAAAACGTGAAAATTTGATGATCACCGATACACTTTTGTGTGAATCGATAAAAATTAACGAGATTCACTGACATTTCGAACTGAACAGCTTTCCGACGTGCGATTCGAGATCATAACTTACAATCGAGTGATGTCGTTTCCGAACGTTCATAAACGTGAAAATTGGAGATCACCGATACAATTTTGTGTGAATCGATACAATTTAACACATTCGAACACAACAGCTTTTCGACGTGCGATCCGAGATCATAACTTACAATCGAGTGATGTCGTTTCCGAACGTGCATAATCATGAAAATTGGTGATCACGGATTCACTTTTGTGTGAATCGATAGAAATTAACAAGATTCACCGACATGTCGTTCTGAATCGCTTTCCGATGTGAGAATCGAGATCATCACTTACAATCGAGTGATGTCGTTTCCTAACGTTCATAAACATGAAAATTGGTGATCACCGATATACTTTTGTGTGAATCGACACAAATTAACCAGATTCACAGACATTTCGTTCTGAATCGCTTTCCGATGTGCGAATCGCGATCACACCTTACAATCGAGTGATGTCGTTGCCGAACCATCATAAACATGAAAATTGGTGATCACCGATACACTTTTGTGTGAATCGACACAAATTAACAAGATTCACTGACATTTCGTTCTGAATCGCTTTCCGATGTGCAAATCGAGATCAAATATTACAATCGAGTGATGTCGTTTCCGAACCATCATAAACGTGAAAATTGGTGATCACAGATACACTTTTGTGTGAATCGATAAAAATTAACAAGATTCACTGACATTTCGAACTGAACAGCTTTCCGACGTGCGATTCGAGATCATACCTTACAATCGAGTGATGTCGTTTCCTAACGTTCATAAACATGAAAATTGGTGATCACCGATACACTTTTGTGTGAATCGACACAAATTGACAAGATTCACTGACATTTCGTTCTGAATCGCTTTCCGATGTGCGAATCGAAATCATACATTACAATCGAGTGATGTCGTTTCCGAACGTTCATAAACGTAAAAATTGCAGATCACCGATATACTTTTGTGTGAATCGACACAAATTAACCAGATTCACTGACATTTCGTTCTGGATCGCTTTCCGATGTGCGAATCGCGACCACACCTTTCAATCGAGTGATGTCGTTTCCGAACGTTCATAAGCATGAACATTGGTGATCACCGATACACTTTTGTGTGAATCGACACAAATTGACAAGATTCACTGACATTTCGTTCTGAATCGCTTTCCGATATGCGAATCGAAATCATACATTACAATCGAGTGATGTCGTTTCCGAACGTTCATAAACGTGAAAATTGCAGATCACCGATGTACTTTTGTGTGAATCGACACAAATTAACCAGATTCACTGACATTTCGTTCTGGATCGCTTTCCGACGTGCGATTCGAGATCATACCTTACAATCGAGTGATGTCGTTTCCGAACGTTCATAAACATGAAAATTGGTGATCACCGATACACTTTTGTGTGAATCGCTAAAATTTAACAACATTCACTGACATTTCGAACAGATCAGCTTTCCCACCTGCGATTCGAGATCATACCTTACAATCGAGTGATGTCGTTTCCGAACTTTTATAAACATGAAAATTAGTGATCACCGATACACTTTTGTGTGAATCGACAAAAATTAACAAGATTCACTGACATTTCGTTCTGAATCGCTTTCCGATGTGCAAATCGAGATCAAACATTACAATCGAGTGATGTCGTTTCCGAACGTTCATAAACGTGAAAATTGGAGATCACCGATATACTTTTGTGTGAATCGAAACAAATTAACCAGATTCACAGACATTTCGTTCTGAATCGCTTTCCGATGTGCGAATCGCGATCACACCTTACAATCGAGTGATGTCGTTTCCGAACGTTCATAAACATGACCATTGGTGATCACCGATACACTTTTGTGTGAATCGATAAAAATTAACAAGATTCACTGACATTTCGAACAGAACAGCTTTCCGACGTGCGATTCGAGATCATACCTTACAATCGAGTGATGTCGTTTTCGAACGTTCATAAGCATGAAAATTGGTGATCACCGATACACTTTTGTGTGAATCGACACAAATTAAATAGATTCACTGACATTTCGAACTGAACAGCTTTCCGACGTGCGATTCGAGATCATTCCTTACAATCGAGTGATGTCGTTTCCTAACGTTCATAAACATGAAAATTGGTGATCACTGATACACTTTTGTGTGAATCGATACAATTTAACAACATTCACTGACATTTCGACCAGCATCGTTTTCCGACGTGCGATTCGAGATCATTACACGTCGGAAAGCGATTCAGAACGAAATGCCAGTGAATGTTGTTAAATTGTATCGATTCACACAAAATTGTATCGGTGATCACCAATTTTCACGTTTATGAACGTTCGGAAATGACATAACTCGATTGTAACTTATGATCTCGGATCGCACGTCGGAAAGCTGTTCTGTTCGAAATGTGAGTGAATCTTCTTGATTTGTTGCGATTCTCACAAAAGTGTATCGGTGATCACCAAGTTTCACGTTTATGAACGTTCGGAAATGACATCACTCGATTGTAATGTATGATCTCGATTCGCACATCGGAAAGCGATTCAGAACGAAAAGTCAGTGAATCTTGTTAATTTTTATCGATTTACACAAAAGTGTATCGGTGATCACCAATTTTCACGTTTTTGATGGTTCGGAAACGACATCACTCGATTGTATGGAGTGATCGCGATTCGCACATCGGAAAGCGATTCAGAACGAAATGTCAGTGAATCTGGTTAATTTGTGTCGATTCACACAAATGTATATCGGTGATCTCCAATTTTCACGTTTATGAACGTTCGGAAACGACATCACTCGATTGTAAGTTATGATCTCGGATCGCACGCGTCGGAAAGCTGCTCTTTTCGAAATGTTAGAGAATGTTGTTAAATTGTATCGATTCACACAAAAGTGTATCGGTGATCTCCAATTTTCACGTTTATGATGGTTCGGAAACGACATCACTCGATTGTAAGTGATGATCTCGATTCGCACATCGGAAAGCGATTCAGAACGAAATGTCTGTGAATCTGGTTAATTTGTTTCGATTCACACAAAAGTATATCGGTGATCTCCAATTTTCACGTTTATGAACGTTCGGAAACGACATCACTCGATTGTAATGTTTGATCTCGATTTGCACATCGGAAAGCGATTCAGAACGAAATGTCAGCGAATCTTGTTAATTTGTGTCGATTCACACAAAAGTGTATCGGTGATCACCAATTTTCATGTTTATGAACGGTAGGAAACGACATCACTCGATTGTAAGGTATGATCTCGAATCGCACTTCGGAAAGCTGTTCAGTTCGAAATGTCAGTGAATCTTGTTAATTTTTAGCGATTCACACAAAAGTGTATCGGTGATCACCAATTTTCACGTTTGTGAACGTTCGGAAATGACATCACTCGATTGTAAGTTATGATCTCGGATCGCACGTCGAAAAGCTGTTCTGTTCGAAATGTCAGTGAATGTGTTAAATTGTATCGATTCACACAAAAGTGTATTGGTGATCACCAATTTTCACGTTTGTGAACGTTCGGAAATGACATAACTCGATTGTAAGTTATGATCTCGGATCGCACGTCGGAAAGCTGTTCTGTTCGAAATGTCAGTGAATCTTCTTGATTTGTTGCGATTCTCTAAAAAGTGTATCGGTGATCACCAATTTTCACGTTTATGAACGTTCGGAAACGACATCACTCGATTGTAATGTTTGATCTCGATTTGCACATCGGAAAGCGATTCAGAACGAAATGTCAGTGAATCGAGTTAATTTGTGTCGATTCACACAAAAGTGTATCGGTGATCACCAATTTTCATGTTTATGAACGTTCGGAAACGACATCACGCGATTGTAAGTTATGATCTCGGATCGCACGTCGAAAAGCTGTTCTGTTCGAAATGTCAGTGAATGTGTTAAATTGTATCGATTCACACAAAAGTGTATCGGTAATCACTAATTTTCACGTTTATGAACGTTCGGAAATGACATAACTCGATTGTAAGTTATGATCTCGGATCGCACGTCGGAAAGCTGTTCTGTTCGAAATGTCAGTGAATCTTCTTGATTTGTTGCGATTCTCACAAAAGTGTATCGGTGATCACCAATTTTCACGTTTATGAACGTTCGGAAACGACATCACTCGATTGTAAGGTATGATCTCGATTTGCACATCAGAAAGCGATTCAGAACGAAATGTCAGTGAATCTTGTTAATTTCTATCGATTCATACAAAAGTGTATCGGTGATCACCAATTTTCATGTTTATGAACGTTCGGAAACGACATCACTCGATTGTAATGTATGATCTCGATTTGCACATCGGAAAGCGATTCAGAACGAAATGTCAGTGAATCTTGTTAATTTGAGTCGATTCACACAAAAGTGTATCGGTGATCACCAATTTTCATGTTTATGAACGTTCGGAAACGACATCACTCGATTGTAATTTATGATCTCGAATCGAAATGTCATTGAATATTGTTAATTTGTCATGAATTGAACAGAAATTTTATTGGTGATCACCAATCTTTATGTTTATGAACGTTCGGAAACGTTTTCATCGCTCGATTGTCAGTTCAGTTCTCAAATGGCCCTTCGGATTGCGATACTAAATGTCTGTAAAATTAGTGATATGTGACGTTTATCGGTGAACGTTTCCAATCTTTCATAAACACGAAAATAGGTAATCAGCGATAATCTTTTGTGTTAATCGTTACAAATTAACAATTTTTTCCGACATTTCTATCAGAATCGCAATCCGAAATGCGATTCGAGACTGGAACTGACATTCGAACGATGTCGTTTCTGAACGTTCAAAAATATGAAAATTGGTGATCACAAATAAACTTTTGTGAGAATCGTTACAAATTATCAAGATTCACTGGCAATTCGAACAGAATCGGTTTCCGATGTGCGAATCGCGATCACACCTTACAATCGAGTGATGTCGTTTCCGAACCATCAAAAACGTGAAAATTTGATGATCACCGATACACTTTTGTGTGAATCGATACAATTTAACGACATTCACTGACATTTCTTTCTGAATCGCTTTCCGATGTGCGAATCGAGATCATACCTTACAATCGAGTGATGTCATTTCCGAACGTTCATAAACGTGAAACTTGGTGATCACCGATACACTTTTGTGAGAATCGCAACAAATCAAGAAGATTCACTGACATTTCGAACAGAACAGCTTTCCGACGTGCGATCCGAGATCATACCTTACAATCGAGTGATATCGTTTCCGAACGTTCATAAACGTGAAAATTGGTGATCACCAATAAACTATTTGTGTAAATCGATAAAAATTAACTAGATTTACTGACATTTGGAACTGAACAGCTTTCTGTCGTGCGATTCGAGATCATGCCTTACAATCGAGTGATGTCGTTTCCGAACCATCATAAACATGAAAATTGGTGATCACCGATACACTTTTGTGTGAATCGACACAAATTAACAAGATTCACTGACATTTCGTTCTGAATCGCTTTCCGATGTGCAAATCGAGATCAAATATTACAATCGAGTGATGTCGTTTCCGAACCATCATAAACGTGAAAATTGGTGATCACCGATACACTTTTGTGTGAATCGATAAAAATTAACAAGATTCACTGACATTTCGAACTGAACAGCTTTCCGACGTGCGATTCGAGATCATACCTTACAATCGAGTGATGTCGTTTCCTAACGTTCATAAACATGAAAATTGGTGATCACCGATACACTTTTGTGTGAATCGACACAAATTGACAAGATTCACTGACATTTCGTTCTGAATCGCTTTCCGATGTGCGAATCGAAATCATACATTACAATCGAGTGATGTCGTTTCCGAACGTTCATAAACGTGAAAATTGCAGATCACCGATATACTTTTGTGTGAATCGACACAAATTAACCAGATTCACTGACATTTCGTTCTGGATCGCTTTCCGATGTGCGAATCGCGACCACACCTTTCAATCGAGTGATGTTGTTTCCGAACGTTCATAAACATGAACATTGGTGATCACCGATACACTTTTGTGTGAATCGATAAAAATTAACAAGATTCACTGACATTTCGAACTGAACAGCTTTCCGACGTGCGATTCGAGATCATACCTTACAATCGAGTGATGTCGTTTCCGAACGTTCATAAGCATGAACATTGGTGATCACCGATACACTTTTGTGTGAATCGACACAAATTGACAAGATTCACTGATATTTCGTTCTGAATCGCTTTCCGATGTGCGAATAGAAATCATACATTACAATCGAGTGATGTCGTTTCCGAACGTTCATAAACGTGAAAATTGCAGATCACCGATACACTTTTGTGTGAATCGACACAAATTAAACAGATTCACTGACATTTCGAACTGAACAGCTTTCCGACGTGCGATTCGAGATCATACCTTACAATCGAGTGATGTCGTTTCCGAACGTTCATAAACATGAAAATTGGTGATCACTGATACACTTTTGTGTGAATCGATACAATTTAACAACATTCACTGACATTTCGACCAGCATCGTTTTCCGACGTGCGTTACGAGATCATTACACGTCGGAAAGCGATTCAGAACGAAATGCCAGTGAATGTTGTTAAATTGTATCGATTCACACAAAAGTGTATCAGTGATCACCAATTTTCATGTTTATGAACGTTCGGAAACGACATCACTCGATTGTGTATGTTATGATCTCAAATCGCACGTCGGAAAGCTGTTCTGTTCGAATCTGTTAAATTGTATCGATTCACACAAAATTGTATCGGTGATCACCAATTTTCACGTTTATGAACGTTCGGAAATGACATAACTCGATTGTAACTTATGATCTCGGATCGCACGTCGGAAAGCTGTTCTGTTCGAAATGTGAGTGAATCTTCTTGATTTGTTGCGATTCTCACAAAAGTGTATCGGTGATCACCAAGTTTCACGTTTATGAACGTTCGGAAATGACATCACTCGATTGTAATGTATGATCTCGATTCGCACATCGGAAAGCGATTCAGAACGAAAAGTCAGTGAATCTTGTTAATTTTTATCGATTTACACAAAAGTGTATCGGTGATCACCAATTTTCACGTTTTTGATGGTTCGGAAACGACATCACTCGATTGTATGGAGTGATCGCGATTCGCACATCGGAAAGCGATTCAGAACGAAATGTCAGTGAATCTGGTTAATTTGTGTCGATTCACACAAATGTATATCGGTGATCTCCAATTTTCACGTTTATGAACGTTCGGAAACGACATCACTCGATTGTAAGTTATGATCTCGGATCGCACGCGTCGGAAAGCTGCTTTTTTCGAAATGTTAGAGAATGTTGTTAAATTGTATCGATTCACACAAAAGTGTATCGGTGATCTCCAATTTTCACGTTTATGATGGTTCGGAAACGACATCACTCGATTGTAAGTGATGATCTCGATTCGCACATCGGAAAGCGATTCAGAACGAAATGTCGGTGAATCTTGTTAATTTCTATCGATTCACACAAAAGTGAATCCGTGATCACCAATTTTCATGATTATGCACGTTCGGAAACGACATCACTCGATTGTAAGTTATGATCTCGGATCGCACGTCGAAAAGCTGTTCTGTTCGAAATGTCAGTGAATGTGTTAAATTGTATCGATTCACACAAAAGTGTGTCGGTGATCACCAATTTTCACGTTTATGAACGTTCGGAAATGACATAACTCGATTGTAAGTTATGATCTCGGATCGCACGTCGGAAAGCTGTTCTGTTCGAAATGTCAGTGAATCTTCTTGATTTGTTGCGATTCTCTAAAAAGTGTATCGGTGATCACCAATTTTCACGTTTATGAACGTTCGGAAACGACATCACTCGATTGTAATATTTGATCTCGATTTGCACATCGGAAAGCGATTCAGAACGAAATGTCAGTAAATCTTGTTAATTTTTATCGATTCACACAAAAGTGTATCGGTGATCACCAATGTTCATGTTTATGAACGTTCGGAAACGGCATCACTCGATTGTAATTTATGATCTCGAATCGAAATGTCATTGAATATTGTTAATTTGTCATGAATTGAACAAAAATTTTATTGGTGATTACCAATCTTCATGTTTATGAACGTTCGGAAACGTTTTCATCGCTCGATTGTCAGTTCAGATTTCAAATGGCCCTTCGGATTACGATACTAAATGTCTGTAAAATTAGTGATATGTGACGTTTATCGGTGAACGTTTCCAATCTTTCATAAACACGAAAATAGGTAATCAGCGATAATCTTTTGGGTTAATCGTTACAAATTAACAATTTTTTCCGACATTTCTATCAGAATCGCAATCCGAAATGCGATTCGAGACCGGAACTGACATTTGAACGATGTCGTTTCTGAACGTTCACAAATATGAAAATTGGTGATCACAAATAAACTTTTGTGAGAATTGTTACAAATTATCAAGATTCACTGACAATTCGAACAGAATCGGTTTCCGATGTGCGAATCGCGATCACACCTTGCAATCGAGTGATGTCGTTTCCGAACCATCAAAAACGTGAAAATTTGATGATCACCGATACACTTTTGTGTGAATCGATAAAAATTAACGAGATTCACTGACATTTCGAACTGAACAGCTTTCCGACGTGCGATTCGAGATCATAACTTACAATCGAGTGATGTCGTTTCCGAACGTTCATAAACGTGAAAATTGGAGATCACCGATACAATTTTGTGTGAATCGATACAATTTAACACATTCGAACACAACAGCTTTTCGACGTGCGATCCGAGATCATAACTTACAATCGAGTGATGTCGTTTCCGAACGTGCATAATCATGAAAATTGGTGATCACGGATTCACTTTTGTGTGAATCGATAGAAATTAACAAGATTCACCGACATGTCGTTCTGAATCGCTTTCCGATGTGAGAATCGAGATCATCACTTACAATCGAGTGATGTCGTTTCCTAACGTTCATAAACATGAAAATTGGTGATCACCGATATACTTTTGTGTGAATCGACACAAATTAACCAGATTCACAGACATTTCGTTCTGAATCGCTTTCCGATGTGCGAATCGCGATCACACCTTACAATCGAGTGATGTCGTTGCCGAACCATCATAAACATGAAAATTGGTGATCACCGATACACTTTTGTGTGAATCGACACAAATTAACAAGATTCACTGACATTTCGTTCTGAATCGCTTTCCGATGTGCAAATCGAGATCAAATATTACAATCGAGTGATGTCGTTTCCGAACCATCATAAACGTGAAAATTGGTGATCACAGATACACTTTTGTGTGAATCGATAAAAATTAACGAGATTCACTGACATTTCGAACTGAACAGCTTTCCGACGTGCGATTCGAGATCATAACTTACAATCGAGTGATGTCGTTTCCGAACGTTCATAAACGTGAAAATTGGAGATCACCGATACAATTTTGTGTGAATCGATACAATTTAACACATTCGAACACAACAGCTTTTCGACGTGCGATCCGAGATCATAACTTACAATCGAGTGATATCGTTTCCGAACGTGCATAATCATGAAAATTGGTGATCACGGATTCACTTTTGTGTGAATCGATAGAAATTAACAAGATTCACCGACATGTCGTTCTGAATCGCTTTCCGATGTGAGAATCGAGATCATCACTTACAATCGAGTGATGTCGTTTCCTAACGTTCATAAACATGAAAATTGGTGATCACCGATATACTTTTGTGTGAATCGACACAAATTAACCAGATTCACAGACATTTCGTTCTGAATCGCTTTCCGATGTGCGAATCGCGATCACACCTTACAATCGAGTGATGTCGTTTCCGAACCATCATAAACATGAAAATTGGTGATCACCGATACACTTTCGTGTGAATCGACACAAATTAACAAGATTCACTGACATTTCGTTCTGAATCGCTTTCCGATGTGCAAATCGAGATCAAATATTACAATCGAGTGATGTCGTTTCCGAACAATCATAAACGTGAAAATTGGTGATCACAGATACACTTTTGTGTGAATCGATAAAAATTAACAAGATTCACTGACATTTCGAACTGAACAGCTTTCCGACGTGCGATTCGAGATCATACCTTACAATCGAGTGATGTCGTTTCCTAACGTTCATAAACATGAAAATTGGTGATCACCGATACACTTTTGTGTGAATCGACACAAATTGACAAGATTCACTGACATTTCGTTCTGAATCGCTTTCCGATGTGCAAATCGAGATCAAATATTACAATCGAGTGATGTCGTTTCCGAACCATCATAAACATGAAAATTGGTGATCACCGATACACTTTTGTGTGAATCGACACAAATTAACAAGATTCACTGACATTTCGTTCTGAATCGCTTTCCGATGTGCAAATCGAGATCAAATATTACAATCGAGTGATGTCGTTTCCGAACCATCATAAACGTGAAAATTGGTGATCACCGATACACTTTTGTGTGAATCGATAAAAATTAACAAGATTCACTGACATTTCGAACTGAACAGCTTTCCGACGTGCGATTCGAGATCATACCTTACAATCGAGTGATGTCGTTTCCTAACGTTCATAAACATGAAAATTGGTGATCACCGATACACTTTTGTGTGAATCGATAAAAATTAACAAGATTCACTGACATTTCGAACTGAACAGCTTTCCGACGTGCGATTCGAGATCATACCTTACAATCGAGTGATGTCGTTTCCGAACGTTCATAAGCATGAACATTGGTGATCACCGATACACTTTTGTGTGAATCGACACAAATTGACAAGATTCACTGATATTTCGTTCTGAATCGCTTTCCGATGTGCGAATAGAAATCATACATTACAATCGAGTGATGTCGTTTCCGAACGTTCATAAACGTGAAAATTGCAGATCACCGATACACTTTTGTGTGAATCGACACAAATTAAACAGATTCACTGACATTTCGAACTGAACAGCTTTCCGACGTGCGATTCGAGATCATACCTTACAATCGAGTGATGTCGTTTCCGAACGTTCATAAACATGAAAATTGGTGATCACTGATACACTTTTGTGTGAATCGATACAATTTAACAACATTCACTGACATTTCGACCAGCATCGTTTTCCGACGTGCGTTACGAGATCATTACACGTCGGAAAGCGATTCAGAACGAAATGCCAGTGAATGTTGTTAAATTGTATCGATTCACACAAAAGTGTATCAGTGATCACCAATTTTCATGTTTATGAACGTTCGGAAACGACATCACTCGATTGTGTATGTTATGATCTCAAATCGCACGTCGGAAAGCTGTTCTGTTCGAATCTGTTAAATTGTATCGATTCACACAAAATTGTATCGGTGATCACCAATTTTCACGTTTATGAACGTTCGGAAATGACATAACTCGATTGTAACTTATGATCTCGGATCGCACGTCGGAAAGCTGTTCTGTTCGAAATGTGAGTGAATCTTCTTGATTTGTTGCGATTCTCACAAAAGTGTATCGGTGATCACCAAGTTTCACGTTTATGAACGTTCGGAAATGACATCACTCGATTGTAATGTATGATCTCGATTCGCACATCGGAAAGCGATTCAGAACGAAAAGTCAGTGAATCTTGTTAATTTTTATCGATTTACACAAAAGTGTATCGGTGATCACCAATTTTCACGTTTTTGATGGTTCGGAAACGACATCACTCGATTGTATGGAGTGATCGCGATTCGCACATCGGAAAGCGATTCAGAACGAAATGTCAGTGAATCTGGTTAATTTGTGTCGATTCACACAAATGTATATCGGTGATCTCCAATTTTCACGTTTATGAACGTTCGGAAACGACATCACTCGATTGTAAGTTATGATCTCGGATCGCACGCGTCGGAAAGCTGCTTTTTTCGAAATGTTAGAGAATGTTGTTAAATTGTATCGATTCACACAAAAGTGTATCGGTGATCTCCAATTTTCACGTTTATGATGGTTCGGAAACGACATCACTCGATTGTAAGTGATGATCTCGATTCGCTCATCGGAAAGCGATTCAGAACGAAATGTCGGTGAATCTTGTTAATTTCTATCGATTCACACAAAAGTGAATCCGTGATCACCAATTTTCATGATTATGCACGTTCGGAAACGACATCACTCGATTGTAAGTTATGATCTCGGATCGCACGTCGAAAAGCTGTTCTGTTCGAAATGTCAGTGAATGTGTTAAATTGTATCGATTCACACAAAAGTGTGTCGGTGATCACCAATTTTCACGTTTATGAACGTTCGGAAATGACATAACTCGATTGTAAGTTATGATCTCGGATCGCACGTCGGAAAGCTGTTCTGTTCGAAATGTCAGTGAATCTTCTTGATTTGTTGCGATTCTCTAAAAAGTGTATCGGTGATCACCAATTTTCATGTTTATGAACGTTCGGAAACGGCATCACTCGATTGTAATTTATGATCTCGAATCGAAATGTCATTGAATATTGTTAATTTGTCATGAATTGAACAAAAATTTTATTGGTGATTACCAATCTTCATGTTTATGAACGTTCGGAAACGTTTTCATCGCTCGATTGTCAGTTCAGATTTCAAATGGCCCTTCGGATTACGATACTAAATGTCTGTAAAATTAGTGATATGTGACGTTTATCGGTGAACGTTTCCAATCTTTCATAAACACGAAAATAGGTAATCAGCGATAATCTTTTGGGTTAATCGTTACAAATTAACAATTTTTTCCGACATTTCTATCAGAATCGCAATCCGAAATGCGATTCGAGACCGGAACTGACATTTGAACGATGTCGTTTCTGAACGTTCACAAATATGAAAATTGGTGATCACAAATAAACTTTTGTGAGAATTGTTACAAATTATCAAGATTCACTGACAATTCGAACAGAATCGGTTTCCGATGTGCGAATCGCGATCACACCTTGCAATCGAGTGATGTCGTTTCCGAACCATCAAAAACGTGAAAATTTGATGATCACCGATACACTTTTGTGTGAATCGATAAAAATTAACGAGATTCACTGACATTTCGAACTGAACAGCTTTCCGACGTGCGATTCGAGATCATAACTTACAATCGAGTGATGTCGTTTCCGAACGTTCATAAACGTGAAAATTGGAGATCACCGATACAATTTTGTGTGAATCGATACAATTTAACACATTCGAACACAACAGCTTTTCGACGTGCGATCCGAGATCATAACTTACAATCGAGTGATGTCGTTTCCGAACGTGCATAATCATGAAAATTGGTGATCACGGATTCACTTTTGTGTGAATCGATAGAAATTAACAAGATTCACCGACATGTCGTTCTGAATCGCTTTCCGATGTGAGAATCGAGATCATCACTTACAATCGAGTGATGTCGTTTCCTAACGTTCATAAACATGAAAATTGGTGATCACCGATATACTTTTGTGTGAATCGACACAAATTAACCAGATTCACAGACATTTCGTTCTGAATCGCTTTCCGATGTGCGAATCGCGATCACACCTTACAATCGAGTGATGTCGTTGCCGAACCATCATAAACATGAAAATTGGTGATCACCGATACACTTTTGTGTGAATCGACACAAATTAACAAGATTCACTGACATTTCGTTCTGAATCGCTTTCCGATGTGCAAATCGAGATCAAATATTACAATCGAGTGATGTCGTTTCCGAACCATCATAAACGTGAAAATTGGTGATCACAGATACACTTTTGTGTGAATCGATAAAAATTAACAAGATTCACTGACATTTCGAACTGAACAGCTTTCCGACGTGCGATTCGAGATCATACCTTACAATCGAGTGATGTCGTTTCCTAACGTTCATAAACATGAAAATTGGTGATCACCGATACACTTTTGTGTGAATCGACACAAATTGACAAGATTCACTGACATTTCGTTCTGAATCGCTTTCCGATGTGCGAATCGAAATCATACATTACAATCGAGTGATGTCGTTTCCGAACGTTCATAAACGTAAAAATTGCAGATCACCGATATACTTTTGTGTGAATCGACACAAATTAACCAGATTCACTGACATTTCGTTCTGGATCGCTTTCCGATGTGCGAATCGCGACCACACCTTTCAATCGAGTGATGTCGTTTCCGAACGTTCATAAGCATGAACATTGGTGATCACCGATACACTTTTGTGTGAATCGACACAAATTGACAAGATTCACTGACATTTCGTTCTGAATCGCTTTCCGATATGCGAATCGAAATCATACATTACAATCGAGTGATGTCGTTTCCGAACGTTCATAAACGTGAAAATTGCAGATCACCGATGTACTTTTGTGTGAATCGACACAAATTAACCAGATTCACTGACATTTCGGTCTGGATCGCTTTCCGACGTGCGATTCGAGATCATACCTTACAATCGAGTGATGTCGTTTCCGAACGTTCATAAACATGAAAATTGGTGATCACCGATACACTTTTGTGTGAATCGCTAAAATTTAACAACATTCACTGACATTTCGAACAGATCAGCTTTCCCACCTGCGATTCGAGATCATACCTTACAATCGAGTGATGTCGTTTCCGAACTTTTATAAACATGAAAATTAGTGATCACCGATACACTTTTGTGTGAATCGACAAAAATTAACAAGATTCACTGACATTTCGTTCTGAATCGCTTTCCGATGTGCAAATCGAGATCAAACATTACAATCGAGTGATGTCGTTTCCGAACGTTCATAAACGTGAAAATTGGAGATCACCGATATACTTTTGTGTGAATCGAAACAAATTAACCAGATTCACAGACATTTCGTTCTGAATCGCTTTCCGATGTGCGAATCGCGATCACACCTTACAATCGAGTGATGTCGTTTCCGAACGTTCATAAACATGACCATTGGTGATCACCGATACACTTTTGTGTGAATCGATAAAAATTAACAAGATTCACTGACATTTCGAACAGAACAGCTTTCCGACGTGCGATTCGAGATCATACCTTACAATCGAGTGATGTCGTTTTCGAACGTTCATAAGCATGAAAATTGGTGATCACCGATACACTTTTGTGTGAATCGACACAAATTAAATAGATTCACTGACATTTCGAACTGAACAGCTTTCCGACGTGCGATTCGAGATCATTCCTTACAATCGAGTGATGTCGTTTCCTAACGTTCATAAACATGAAAATTGGTGATCACTGATACACTTTTGTGTGAATCGATACAATTTAACAACATTCACTGACATTTCGACCAGCATCGTTTTCCGACGTGCGATTCGAGATCATTACACGTCGGAAAGCGATTCAGAACGAAATGCCAGTGAATGTTGTTAAATTGTATCGATTCACACAAAATTGTATCGGTGATCACCAATTTTCACGTTTATGAACGTTCGGAAATGACATAACTCGATTGTAACTTATGATCTCGGATCGCACGTCGGAAAGCTGTTCTGTTCGAAATGTGAGTGAATCTTCTTGATTTGTTGCGATTCTCACAAAAGTGTATCGGTGATCACCAAGTTTCACGTTTATGAACGTTCGGAAATGACATCACTCGATTGTAATGTATGATCTCGATTCGCACATCGGAAAGCGATTCAGAACGAAAAGTCAGTGAATCTTGTTAATTTTTATCGATTTACACAAAAGTGTATCGGTGATCACCAATTTTCACGTTTTTGATGGTTCGGAAACGACATCACTCGATTGTATGGAGTGATCGCGATTCGCACATCGGAAAGCGATTCAGAACGAAATGTCAGTGAATCTGGTTAATTTGTGTCGATTCACACAAATGTATATCGGTGATCTCCAATTTTCACGTTTATGAACGTTCGGAAACGACATCACTCGATTGTAAGTTATGATCTCGGATCGCACGCGTCGGAAAGCTGCTCTTTTCGAAATGTTAGAGAATGTTGTTAAATTGTATCGATTCACACAAAAGTGTATCGGTGATCTCCAATTTTCACGTTTATGATGGTTCGGAAACGACATCACTCGATTGTAAGTGATGATCTCGATTCGCACATCGGAAAGCGATTCAGAACGAAATGTCTGTGAATCTGGTTAATTTGTTTCGATTCACACAAAAGTATATCGGTGATCTCCAATTTTCACGTTTATGAACGTTCGGAAACGACATCACTCGATTGTAATGTTTGATCTCGATTTGCACATCGGAAAGCGATTCAGAACGAAATGTCAGCGAATCTTGTTAATTTGTGTCGATTCACACAAAAGTGTATCGGTGATCACCAATTTTCATGTTTATGAACGGTAGGAAACGACATCACTCGATTGTAAGGTATGATCTCGAATCGCACTTCGGAAAGCTGTTCAGTTCGAAATGTCAGTGAATCTTGTTAATTTTTAGCGATTCACACAAAAGTGTATCGGTGATCACCAATTTTCACGTTTGTGAACGTTCGGAAATGACATCACTCGATTGTAAGTTATGATCTCGGATCGCACGTCGAAAAGCTGTTCTGTTCGAAATGTCAGTGAATGTGTTAAATTGTATCGATTCACACAAAAGTGTATTGGTGATCACCAATTTTCACGTTTGTGAACGTTCGGAAATGACATAACTCGATTGTAAGTTATGATCTCGGATCGCACGTCGGAAAGCTGTTCTGTTCGAAATGTCAGTGAATCTTCTTGATTTGTTGCGATTCTCTAAAAAGTGTATCGGTGATCACCAATTTTCACGTTTATGAACGTTCGGAAACGACATCACTCGATTGTAATGTTTGATCTCGATTTGCACATCGGAAAGCGATTCAGAACGAAATGTCAGTGAATCGAGTTAATTTGTGTCGATTCACACAAAAGTGTATCGGTGATCACCAATTTTCATGTTTATGAACGTTCGGAAACGACATCACGCGATTGTAAGTTATGATCTCGGATCGCACGTCGAAAAGCTGTTCTGTTCGAAATGTCAGTGAATGTGTTAAATTGTATCGATTCACACAAAAGTGTATCGGTAATCACTAATTTTCACGTTTATGAACGTTCGGAAATGACATAACTCGATTGTAAGTTATGATCTCGGATCGCACGTCGGAAAGCTGTTCTGTTCGAAATGTCAGTGAATCTTCTTGATTTGTTGCGATTCTCACAAAAGTGTATCGGTGATCACCAATTTTCACGTTTATGAACGTTCGGAAACGACATCACTCGATTGTAAGGTATGATCTCGATTTGCACATCAGAAAGCGATTCAGAACGAAATGTCAGTGAATCTTGTTAATTTCTATCGATTCATACAAAAGTGTATCGGTGATCACCAATTTTCATGTTTATGAACGTTCGGAAACGACATCACTCGATTGTAATGTATGATCTCGATTTGCACATCGGAAAGCGATTCAGAACGAAATGTCAGTGAATCTTGTTAATTTGAGTCGATTCACACAAAAGTGTATCGGTGATCACCAATTTTCATGTTTATGAACGTTCGGAAACGACATCACTCGATTGTAATTTATGATCTCGAATCGAAATGTCATTGAATATTGTTAATTTGTCATGAATTGAACAGAAATTTTATTGGTGATCACCAATCTTTATGTTTATGAACGTTCGGAAACGTTTTCATCGCTCGATTGTCAGTTCAGTTCTCAAATGGCCCTTCGGATTGCGATACTAAATGTCTGTAAAATTAGTGATATGTGACGTTTATCGGTGAACGTTTCCAATCTTTCATAAACACGAAAATAGGTAATCAGCGATAATCTTTTGTGTTAATCGTTACAAATTAACAATTTTTTCCGACATTTCTATCAGAATCGCAATCCGAAATGCGATTCGAGACTGGAACTGACATTCGAACGATGTCGTTTCTGAACGTTCAAAAATATGAAAATTGGTGATCACAAATAAACTTTTGTGAGAATCGTTACAAATTATCAAGATTCACTGGCAATTCGAACAGAATCGGTTTCCGATGTGCGAATCGCGATCACACCTTACAATCGAGTGATGTCGTTTCCGAACCATCAAAAACGTGAAAATTTGATGATCACCGATACACTTTTGTGTGAATCGATACAATTTAACGACATTCACTGACATTTCTTTCTGAATCGCTTTCCGATGTGCGAATCGAGATCATACCTTACAATCGAGTGATGTCATTTCCGAACGTTCATAAACGTGAAACTTGGTGATCACCGATACACTTTTGTGAGAATCGCAACAAATCAAGAAGATTCACTGACATTTCGAACAGAACAGCTTTCCGACGTGCGATCCGAGATCATACCTTACAATCGAGTGATATCGTTTCCGAACGTTCATAAACGTGAAAATTGGTGATCACCAATAAACTATTTGTGTAAATCGATAAAAATTAACTAGATTTACTGACATTTGGAACTGAACAGCTTTCTGTCGTGCGATTCGAGATCATGCCTTACAATCGAGTGATGTCGTTTCCGAACCATCATAAACATGAAAATTGGTGATCACCGATACACTTTTGTGTGAATCGACACAAATTAACAAGATTCACTGACATTTCGTTCTGAATCGCTTTCCGATGTGCAAATCGAGATCAAATATTACAATCGAGTGATGTCGTTTCCGAACCATCATAAACGTGAAAATTGGTGATCACCGATACACTTTTGTGTGAATCGATAAAAATTAACAAGATTCACTGACATTTCGAACTGAACAGCTTTCCGACGTGCGATTCGAGATCATACCTTACAATCGAGTGATGTCGTTTCCTAACGTTCATAAACATGAAAATTGGTGATCACCGATACACTTTTGTGTGAATCGACACAAATTGACAAGATTCACTGACATTTCGTTCTGAATCGCTTTCCGATGTGCGAATCGAAATCATACATTACAATCGAGTGATGTCGTTTCCGAACGTTCATAAACGTGAAAATTGCAGATCACCGATATACTTTTGTGTGAATCGACACAAATTAACCAGATTCACTGACATTTCGTTCTGGATCGCTTTCCGATGTGCGAATCGCGACCACACCTTTCAATCGAGTGATGTTGTTTCCGAACGTTCATAAACATGAACATTGGTGATCACCGATACACTTTTGTGTGAATCGATAAAAATTAACAAGATTCACTGACATTTCGAACTGAACAGCTTTCCGACGTGCGATTCGAGATCATACCTTACAATCGAGTGATGTCGTTTCCGAACGTTCATAAGCATGAACATTGGTGATCACCGATACACTTTTGTGTGAATCGACACAAATTGACAAGATTCACTGATATTTCGTTCTGAATCGCTTTCCGATGTGCGAATAGAAATCATACATTACAATCGAGTGATGTCGTTTCCGAACGTTCATAAACGTGAAAATTGCAGATCACCGATACACTTTTGTGTGAATCGACACAAATTAAACAGATTCACTGACATTTCGAACTGAACAGCTTTCCGACGTGCGATTCGAGATCATACCTTACAATCGAGTGATGTCGTTTCCGAACGTTCATAAACATGAAAATTGGTGATCACTGATACACTTTTGTGTGAATCGATACAATTTAACAACATTCACTGACATTTCGACCAGCATCGTTTTCCGACGTGCGTTACGAGATCATTACACGTCGGAAAGCGATTCAGAACGAAATGCCAGTGAATGTTGTTAAATTGTATCGATTCACACAAAAGTGTATCAGTGATCACCAATTTTCATGTTTATGAACGTTCGGAAACGACATCACTCGATTGTGTATGTTATGATCTCAAATCGCACGTCGGAAAGCTGTTCTGTTCGAATCTGTTAAATTGTATCGATTCACACAAAATTGTATCGGTGATCACCAATTTTCACGTTTATGAACGTTCGGAAATGACATAACTCGATTGTAACTTATGATCTCGGATCGCACGTCGGAAAGCTGTTCTGTTCGAAATGTGAGTGAATCTTCTTGATTTGTTGCGATTCTCACAAAAGTGTATCGGTGATCACCAAGTTTCACGTTTATGAACGTTCGGAAATGACATCACTCGATTGTAATGTATGATCTCGATTCGCACATCGGAAAGCGATTCAGAACGAAAAGTCAGTGAATCTTGTTAATTTTTATCGATTTACACAAAAGTGTATCGGTGATCACCAATTTTCACGTTTTTGATGGTTCGGAAACGACATCACTCGATTGTATGGAGTGATCGCGATTCGCACATCGGAAAGCGATTCAGAACGAAATGTCAGTGAATCTGGTTAATTTGTGTCGATTCACACAAATGTATATCGGTGATCTCCAATTTTCACGTTTATGAACGTTCGGAAACGACATCACTCGATTGTAAGTTATGATCTCGGATCGCACGCGTCGGAAAGCTGCTTTTTTCGAAATGTTAGAGAATGTTGTTAAATTGTATCGATTCACACAAAAGTGTATCGGTGATCTCCAATTTTCACGTTTATGATGGTTCGGAAACGACATCACTCGATTGTAAGTGATGATCTCGATTCGCACATCGGAAAGCGATTCAGAACGAAATGTCGGTGAATCTTGTTAATTTCTATCGATTCACACAAAAGTGAATCCGTGATCACCAATTTTCATGATTATGCACGTTCGGAAACGACATCACTCGATTGTAAGTTATGATCTCGGATCGCACGTCGAAAAGCTGTTCTGTTCGAAATGTCAGTGAATGTGTTAAATTGTATCGATTCACACAAAAGTGTGTCGGTGATCACCAATTTTCACGTTTATGAACGTTCGGAAATGACATAACTCGATTGTAAGTTATGATCTCGGATCGCACGTCGGAAAGCTGTTCTGTTCGAAATGTCAGTGAATCTTCTTGATTTGTTGCGATTCTCACAAAAGTGTATCGGTGATCACCAAGTTTCACGTTTATGAACGTTCGGAAATGACATCACTCGATTGTAATGTATGATCTCGATTCGCACATCGGAAAGCGATTCAGAACGAAAAGTCAGTGAATCTTGTTAATTTTTATCGATTTACACAAAAGTGTATCGGTGATCACCAATTTTCACGTTTTTGATGGTTCGGAAACGACATCACTCGATTGTATGGAGTGATCGCGATTCGCACATCGGAAAGCGATTCAGAACGAAATGTCAGTGAATCTGGTTAATTTGTGTCGATTCACACAAATGTATATCGGTGATCTCCAATTTTCACGTTTATGAACGTTCGGAAACGACATCACTCGATTGTAAGTTATGATCTCGGATCGCACGCGTCGGAAAGCTGCTCTTTTCGAAATGTTAGAGAATGTTGTTAAATTGTATCGATTCACACAAAAGTGTATCGGTGATCTCCAATTTTCACGTTTATGATGGTTCGGAAACGACATCACTCGATTGTAAGTGATGATCTCGATTCGCACATCGGAAAGCGATTCAGAACGAAATGTCTGTGAATCTGGTTAATTTGTTTCGATTCACACAAAAGTATATCGGTGATCTCCAATTTTCACGTTTATGAACGTTCGGAAACGACATCACTCGATTGTAATGTTTGATCTCGATTTGCACATCGGAAAGCGATTCAGAACGAAATGTCAGCGAATCTTGTTAATTTGTGTCGATTCACACAAAAGTGTATCGGTGATCACCAATTTTCATGTTTATGAACGGTAGGAAACGACATCACTCGATTGTAAGGTATGATCTCGAATCGCACTTCGGAAAGCTGTTCAGTTCGAAATGTCAGTGAATCTTGTTAATTTTTAGCGATTCACACAAAAGTGTATCGGTGATCACCAATTTTCACGTTTGTGAACGTTCGGAAATGACATCACTCGATTGTAAGTTATGATCTCGGATCGCACGTCGAAAAGCTGTTCTGTTCGAAATGTCAGTGAATGTGTTAAATTGTATCGATTCACACAAAAGTGTATTGGTGATCACCAATTTTCACGTTTGTGAACGTTCGGAAATGACATAACTCGATTGTAAGTTATGATCTCGGATCGCACGTCGGAAAGCTGTTCTGTTCGAAATGTCAGTGAATCTTCTTGATTTGTTGCGATTCTCTAAAAAGTGTATCGGTGATCACCAATTTTCACGTTTATGAACGTTCGGAAACGACATCACTCGATTGTAATGTTTGATCTCGATTTGCACATCGGAAAGCGATTCAGAACGAAATGTCAGTGAATCGAGTTAATTTGTGTCGATTCACACAAAAGTGTATCGGTGATCACCAATTTTCATGTTTATGAACGTTCGGAAACGACATCACGCGATTGTAAGTTATGATCTCGGATCGCACGTCGAAAAGCTGTTCTGTTCGAAATGTCAGTGAATGTGTTAAATTGTATCGATTCACACAAAAGTGTATCGGTAATCACTAATTTTCACGTTTATGAACGTTCGGAAATGACATAACTCGATTGTAAGTTATGATCTCGGATCGCACGTCGGAAAGCTGTTCTGTTCGAAATGTCAGTGAATCTTCTTGATTTGTTGCGATTCTCACAAAAGTGTATCGGTGATCACCAATTTTCACGTTTATGAACGTTCGGAAACGACATCACTCGATTGTAAGGTATGATCTCGATTTGCACATCAGAAAGCGATTCAGAACGAAATGTCAGTGAATCTTGTTAATTTCTATCGATTCATACAAAAGTGTATCGGTGATCACCAATTTTCATGTTTATGAACGTTCGGAAACGACATCACTCGATTGTAATGTATGATCTCGATTTGCACATCGGAAAGCGATTCAGAACGAAATGTCAGTGAATCTTGTTAATTTGAGTCGATTCACACAAAAGTGTATCGGTGATCACCAATTTTCATGTTTATGAACGTTCGGAAACGACATCACTCGATTGTAATTTATGATCTCGAATCGAAATGTCATTGAATATTGTTAATTTGTCATGAATTGAACAGAAATTTTATTGGTGATCACCAATCTTTATGTTTATGAACGTTCGGAAACGTTTTCATCGCTCGATTGTCAGTTCAGTTCTCAAATGGCCCTTCGGATTGCGATACTAAATGTCTGTAAAATTAGTGATATGTGACGTTTATCGGTGAACGTTTCCAATCTTTCATAAACACGAAAATAGGTAATCAGCGATAATCTTTTGTGTTAATCGTTACAAATTAACAATTTTTTCCGACATTTCTATCAGAATCGCAATCCGAAATGCGATTCGAGACTGGAACTGACATTCGAACGATGTCGTTTCTGAACGTTCAAAAATATGAAAATTGGTGATCACAAATAAACTTTTGTGAGAATCGTTACAAATTATCAAGATTCACTGGCAATTCGAACAGAATCGGTTTCCGATGTGCGAATCGCGATCACACCTTACAATCGAGTGATGTCGTTTCCGAACCATCAAAAACGTGAAAATTTGATGATCACCGATACACTTTTGTGTGAATCGATACAATTTAACGACATTCACTGACATTTCTTTCTGAATCGCTTTCCGATGTGCGAATCGAGATCATACCTTACAATCGAGTGATGTCATTTCCGAACGTTCATAAACGTGAAACTTGGTGATCACCGATACACTTTTGTGAGAATCGCAACAAATCAAGAAGATTCACTGACATTTCGAACAGAACAGCTTTCCGACGTGCGATCCGAGATCATACCTTACAATCGAGTGATATCGTTTCCGAACGTTCATAAACGTGAAAATTGGTGATCACCAATAAACTATTTGTGTAAATCGATAAAAATTAACTAGATTTACTGACATTTGGAACTGAACAGCTTTCTGTCGTGCGATTCGAGATCATGCCTTACAATCGAGTGATGTCGTTTCCGAACCATCATAAACATGAAAATTGGTGATCACCGATACACTTTTGTGTGAATCGACACAAATTAACAAGATTCACTGACATTTCGTTCTGAATCGCTTTCCGATGTGCAAATCGAGATCAAATATTACAATCGAGTGATGTCGTTTCCGAACCATCATAAACGTGAAAATTGGTGATCACCGATACACTTTTGTGTGAATCGATAAAAATTAACAAGATTCACTGACATTTCGAACTGAACAGCTTTCCGACGTGCGATTCGAGATCATACCTTACAATCGAGTGATGTCGTTTCCTAACGTTCATAAACATGAAAATTGGTGATCACCGATACACTTTTGTGTGAATCGACACAAATTGACAAGATTCACTGACATTTCGTTCTGAATCGCTTTCCGATGTGCGAATCGAAATCATACATTACAATCGAGTGATGTCGTTTCCGAACGTTCATAAACGTGAAAATTGCAGATCACCGATATACTTTTGTGTGAATCGACACAAATTAACCAGATTCACTGACATTTCGTTCTGGATCGCTTTCCGATGTGCGAATCGCGACCACACCTTTCAATCGAGTGATGTTGTTTCCGAACGTTCATAAACATGAACATTGGTGATCACCGATACACTTTTGTGTGAATCGATAAAAATTAACAAGATTCACTGACATTTCGAACTGAACAGCTTTCCGACGTGCGATTCGAGATCATACCTTACAATCGAGTGATGTCGTTTCCGAACGTTCATAAGCATGAACATTGGTGATCACCGATACACTTTTGTGTGAATCGACACAAATTGACAAGATTCACTGATATTTCGTTCTGAATCGCTTTCCGATGTGCGAATAGAAATCATACATTACAATCGAGTGATGTCGTTTCCGAACGTTCATAAACGTGAAAATTGCAGATCACCGATACACTTTTGTGTGAATCGACACAAATTAAACAGATTCACTGACATTTCGAACTGAACAGCTTTCCGACGTGCGATTCGAGATCATACCTTACAATCGAGTGATGTCGTTTCCGAACGTTCATAAACATGAAAATTGGTGATCACTGATACACTTTTGTGTGAATCGATACAATTTAACAACATTCACTGACATTTCGACCAGCATCGTTTTCCGACGTGCGTTACGAGATCATTACACGTCGGAAAGCGATTCAGAACGAAATGCCAGTGAATGTTGTTAAATTGTATCGATTCACACAAAAGTGTATCAGTGATCACCAATTTTCATGTTTATGAACGTTCGGAAACGACATCACTCGATTGTGTATGTTATGATCTCAAATCGCACGTCGGAAAGCTGTTCTGTTCGAATCTGTTAAATTGTATCGATTCACACAAAATTGTATCGGTGATCACCAATTTTCACGTTTATGAACGTTCGGAAATGACATAACTCGATTGTAACTTATGATCTCGGATCGCACGTCGGAAAGCTGTTCTGTTCGAAATGTGAGTGAATCTTCTTGATTTGTTGCGATTCTCACAAAAGTGTATCGGTGATCACCAAGTTTCACGTTTATGAACGTTCGGAAATGACATCACTCGATTGTAATGTATGATCTCGATTCGCACATCGGAAAGCGATTCAGAACGAAAAGTCAGTGAATCTTGTTAATTTTTATCGATTTACACAAAAGTGTATCGGTGATCACCAATTTTCACGTTTTTGATGGTTCGGAAACGACATCACTCGATTGTATGGAGTGATCGCGATTCGCACATCGGAAAGCGATTCAGAACGAAATGTCAGTGAATCTGGTTAATTTGTGTCGATTCACACAAATGTATATCGGTGATCTCCAATTTTCACGTTTATGAACGTTCGGAAACGACATCACTCGATTGTAAGTTATGATCTCGGATCGCACGCGTCGGAAAGCTGCTTTTTTCGAAATGTTAGAGAATGTTGTTAAATTGTATCGATTCACACAAAAGTGTATCGGTGATCTCCAATTTTCACGTTTATGATGGTTCGGAAACGACATCACTCGATTGTAAGTGATGATCTCGATTCGCACATCGGAAAGCGATTCAGAACGAAATGTCGGTGAATCTTGTTAATTTCTATCGATTCACACAAAAGTGAATCCGTGATCACCAATTTTCATGATTATGCACGTTCGGAAACGACATCACTCGATTGTAAGTTATGATCTCGGATCGCACGTCGAAAAGCTGTTCTGTTCGAAATGTCAGTGAATGTGTTAAATTGTATCGATTCACACAAAAGTGTGTCGGTGATCACCAATTTTCACGTTTATGAACGTTCGGAAATGACATAACTCGATTGTAAGTTATGATCTCGGATCGCACGTCGGAAAGCTGTTCTGTTCGAAATGTCAGTGAATCTTCTTGATTTGTTGCGATTCTCTAAAAAGTGTATCGGTGATCACCAATTTTCACGTTTATGAACGTTCGGAAACGACATCACTCGATTGTAATATTTGATCTCGATTTGCACATCGGAAAGCGATTCAGAACGAAATGTCAGTAAATCTTGTTAATTTTTATCGATTCACACAAAAGTGTATCGGTGATCACCAATGTTCATGTTTATGAACGTTCGGAAACGGCATCACTCGATTGTAATTTATGATCTCGAATCGAAATGTCATTGAATATTGTTAATTTGTCATGAATTGAACAAAAATTTTATTGGTGATTACCAATCTTCATGTTTATGAACGTTCGGAAACGTTTTCATCGCTCGATTGTCAGTTCAGATTTCAAATGGCCCTTCGGATTACGATACTAAATGTCTGTAAAATTAGTGATATGTGACGTTTATCGGTGAACGTTTCCAATCTTTCATAAACACGAAAATAGGTAATCAGCGATAATCTTTTGGGTTAATCGTTACAAATTAACAATTTTTTCCGACATTTCTATCAGAATCGCAATCCGAAATGCGATTCGAGACCGGAACTGACATTTGAACGATGTCGTTTCTGAACGTTCACAAATATGAAAATTGGTGATCACAAATAAACTTTTGTGAGAATTGTTACAAATTATCAAGATTCACTGACAATTCGAACAGAATCGGTTTCCGATGTGCGAATCGCGATCACACCTTGCAATCGAGTGATGTCGTTTCCGAACCATCAAAAACGTGAAAATTTGATGATCACCGATACACTTTTGTGTGAATCGATAAAAATTAACGAGATTCACTGACATTTCGAACTGAACAGCTTTCCGACGTGCGATTCGAGATCATAACTTACAATCGAGTGATGTCGTTTCCGAACGTTCATAAACGTGAAAATTGGAGATCACCGATACAATTTTGTGTGAATCGATACAATTTAACACATTCGAACACAACAGCTTTTCGACGTGCGATCCGAGATCATAACTTACAATCGAGTGATGTCGTTTCCGAACGTGCATAATCATGAAAATTGGTGATCACGGATTCACTTTTGTGTGAATCGATAGAAATTAACAAGATTCACCGACATGTCGTTCTGAATCGCTTTCCGATGTGAGAATCGAGATCATCACTTACAATCGAGTGATGTCGTTTCCTAACGTTCATAAACATGAAAATTGGTGATCACCGATATACTTTTGTGTGAATCGACACAAATTAACCAGATTCACAGACATTTCGTTCTGAATCGCTTTCCGATGTGCGAATCGCGATCACACCTTACAATCGAGTGATGTCGTTGCCGAACCATCATAAACATGAAAATTGGTGATCACCGATACACTTTTGTGTGAATCGACACAAATTAACAAGATTCACTGACATTTCGTTCTGAATCGCTTTCCGATGTGCAAATCGAGATCAAATATTACAATCGAGTGATGTCGTTTCCGAACCATCATAAACGTGAAAATTGGTGATCACAGATACACTTTTGTGTGAATCGATAAAAATTAACGAGATTCACTGACATTTCGAACTGAACAGCTTTCCGACGTGCGATTCGAGATCATAACTTACAATCGAGTGATGTCGTTTCCGAACGTTCATAAACGTGAAAATTGGAGATCACCGATACAATTTTGTGTGAATCGATACAATTTAACACATTCGAACACAACAGCTTTTCGACGTGCGATCCGAGATCATAACTTACAATCGAGTGATATCGTTTCCGAACGTGCATAATCATGAAAATTGGTGATCACGGATTCACTTTTGTGTGAATCGATAGAAATTAACAAGATTCACCGACATGTCGTTCTGAATCGCTTTCCGATGTGAGAATCGAGATCATCACTTACAATCGAGTGATGTCGTTTCCTAACGTTCATAAACATGAAAATTGGTGATCACCGATATACTTTTGTGTGAATCGACACAAATTAACCAGATTCACAGACATTTCGTTCTGAATCGCTTTCCGATGTGCGAATCGCGATCACACCTTACAATCGAGTGATGTCGTTTCCGAACCATCATAAACATGAAAATTGGTGATCACCGATACACTTTCGTGTGAATCGACACAAATTAACAAGATTCACTGACATTTCGTTCTGAATCGCTTTCCGATGTGCAAATCGAGATCAAATATTACAATCGAGTGATGTCGTTTCCGAACAATCATAAACGTGAAAATTGGTGATCACAGATACACTTTTGTGTGAATCGATAAAAATTAACAAGATTCACTGACATTTCGAACTGAACAGCTTTCCGACGTGCGATTCGAGATCATACCTTACAATCGAGTGATGTCGTTTCCTAACGTTCATAAACATGAAAATTGGTGATCACCGATACACTTTTGTGTGAATCGACACAAATTGACAAGATTCACTGACATTTCGTTCTGAATCGCTTTCCGATGTGCAAATCGAGATCAAATATTACAATCGAGTGATGTCGTTTCCGAACCATCATAAACATGAAAATTGGTGATCACCGATACACTTTTGTGTGAATCGACACAAATTAACAAGATTCACTGACATTTCGTTCTGAATCGCTTTCCGATGTGCAAATCGAGATCAAATATTACAATCGAGTGATGTCGTTTCCGAACCATCATAAACGTGAAAATTGGTGATCACCGATACACTTTTGTGTGAATCGATAAAAATTAACAAGATTCACTGACATTTCGAACTGAACAGCTTTCCGACGTGCGATTCGAGATCATACCTTACAATCGAGTGATGTCGTTTCCTAACGTTCATAAACATGAAAATTGGTGATCACCGATACACTTTTGTGTGAATCGATAAAAATTAACAAGATTCACTGACATTTCGAACTGAACAGCTTTCCGACGTGCGATTCGAGATCATACCTTACAATCGAGTGATGTCGTTTCCGAACGTTCATAAGCATGAACATTGGTGATCACCGATACACTTTTGTGTGAATCGACACAAATTGACAAGATTCACTGATATTTCGTTCTGAATCGCTTTCCGATGTGCGAATAGAAATCATACATTACAATCGAGTGATGTCGTTTCCGAACGTTCATAAACGTGAAAATTGCAGATCACCGATACACTTTTGTGTGAATCGACACAAATTAAACAGATTCACTGACATTTCGAACTGAACAGCTTTCCGACGTGCGATTCGAGATCATACCTTACAATCGAGTGATGTCGTTTCCGAACGTTCATAAACATGAAAATTGGTGATCACTGATACACTTTTGTGTGAATCGATACAATTTAACAACATTCACTGACATTTCGACCAGCATCGTTTTCCGACGTGCGTTACGAGATCATTACACGTCGGAAAGCGATTCAGAACGAAATGCCAGTGAATGTTGTTAAATTGTATCGATTCACACAAAAGTGTATCAGTGATCACCAATTTTCATGTTTATGAACGTTCGGAAACGACATCACTCGATTGTGTATGTTATGATCTCAAATCGCACGTCGGAAAGCTGTTCTGTTCGAATCTGTTAAATTGTATCGATTCACACAAAATTGTATCGGTGATCACCAATTTTCACGTTTATGAACGTTCGGAAATGACATAACTCGATTGTAACTTATGATCTCGGATCGCACGTCGGAAAGCTGTTCTGTTCGAAATGTGAGTGAATCTTCTTGATTTGTTGCGATTCTCACAAAAGTGTATCGGTGATCACCAAGTTTCACGTTTATGAACGTTCGGAAATGACATCACTCGATTGTAATGTATGATCTCGATTCGCACATCGGAAAGCGATTCAGAACGAAAAGTCAGTGAATCTTGTTAATTTTTATCGATTTACACAAAAGTGTATCGGTGATCACCAATTTTCACGTTTTTGATGGTTCGGAAACGACATCACTCGATTGTATGGAGTGATCGCGATTCGCACATCGGAAAGCGATTCAGAACGAAATGTCAGTGAATCTGGTTAATTTGTGTCGATTCACACAAATGTATATCGGTGATCTCCAATTTTCACGTTTATGAACGTTCGGAAACGACATCACTCGATTGTAAGTTATGATCTCGGATCGCACGCGTCGGAAAGCTGCTTTTTTCGAAATGTTAGAGAATGTTGTTAAATTGTATCGATTCACACAAAAGTGTATCGGTGATCTCCAATTTTCACGTTTATGATGGTTCGGAAACGACATCACTCGATTGTAAGTGATGATCTCGATTCGCTCATCGGAAAGCGATTCAGAACGAAATGTCGGTGAATCTTGTTAATTTCTATCGATTCACACAAAAGTGAATCCGTGATCACCAATTTTCATGATTATGCACGTTCGGAAACGACATCACTCGATTGTAAGTTATGATCTCGGATCGCACGTCGAAAAGCTGTTCTGTTCGAAATGTCAGTGAATGTGTTAAATTGTATCGATTCACACAAAAGTGTGTCGGTGATCACCAATTTTCACGTTTATGAACGTTCGGAAATGACATAACTCGATTGTAAGTTATGATCTCGGATCGCACGTCGGAAAGCTGTTCTGTTCGAAATGTCAGTGAATCTTCTTGATTTGTTGCGATTCTCTAAAAAGTGTATCGGTGATCACCAATTTTCATGTTTATGAACGTTCGGAAACGGCATCACTCGATTGTAATTTATGATCTCGAATCGAAATGTCATTGAATATTGTTAATTTGTCATGAATTGAACAAAAATTTTATTGGTGATTACCAATCTTCATGTTTATGAACGTTCGGAAACGTTTTCATCGCTCGATTGTCAGTTCAGATTTCAAATGGCCCTTCGGATTACGATACTAAATGTCTGTAAAATTAGTGATATGTGACGTTTATCGGTGAACGTTTCCAATCTTTCATAAACACGAAAATAGGTAATCAGCGATAATCTTTTGGGTTAATCGTTACAAATTAACAATTTTTTCCGACATTTCTATCAGAATCGCAATCCGAAATGCGATTCGAGACCGGAACTGACATTTGAACGATGTCGTTTCTGAACGTTCACAAATATGAAAATTGGTGATCACAAATAAACTTTTGTGAGAATTGTTACAAATTATCAAGATTCACTGACAATTCGAACAGAATCGGTTTCCGATGTGCGAATCGCGATCACACCTTGCAATCGAGTGATGTCGTTTCCGAACCATCAAAAACGTGAAAATTTGATGATCACCGATACACTTTTGTGTGAATCGATAAAAATTAACGAGATTCACTGACATTTCGAACTGAACAGCTTTCCGACGTGCGATTCGAGATCATAACTTACAATCGAGTGATGTCGTTTCCGAACGTTCATAAACGTGAAAATTGGAGATCACCGATACAATTTTGTGTGAATCGATACAATTTAACACATTCGAACACAACAGCTTTTCGACGTGCGATCCGAGATCATAACTTACAATCGAGTGATGTCGTTTCCGAACGTGCATAATCATGAAAATTGGTGATCACGGATTCACTTTTGTGTGAATCGATAGAAATTAACAAGATTCACCGACATGTCGTTCTGAATCGCTTTCCGATGTGAGAATCGAGATCATCACTTACAATCGAGTGATGTCGTTTCCTAACGTTCATAAACATGAAAATTGGTGATCACCGATATACTTTTGTGTGAATCGACACAAATTAACCAGATTCACAGACATTTCGTTCTGAATCGCTTTCCGATGTGCGAATCGCGATCACACCTTACAATCGAGTGATGTCGTTGCCGAACCATCATAAACATGAAAATTGGTGATCACCGATACACTTTTGTGTGAATCGACACAAATTAACAAGATTCACTGACATTTCGTTCTGAATCGCTTTCCGATGTGCAAATCGAGATCAAATATTACAATCGAGTGATGTCGTTTCCGAACCATCATAAACGTGAAAATTGGTGATCACAGATACACTTTTGTGTGAATCGATAAAAATTAACAAGATTCACTGACATTTCGAACTGAACAGCTTTCCGACGTGCGATTCGAGATCATACCTTACAATCGAGTGATGTCGTTTCCTAACGTTCATAAACATGAAAATTGGTGATCACCGATACACTTTTGTGTGAATCGACACAAATTGACAAGATTCACTGACATTTCGTTCTGAATCGCTTTCCGATGTGCGAATCGAAATCATACATTACAATCGAGTGATGTCGTTTCCGAACGTTCATAAACGTAAAAATTGCAGATCACCGATATACTTTTGTGTGAATCGACACAAATTAACCAGATTCACTGACATTTCGTTCTGGATCGCTTTCCGATGTGCGAATCGCGACCACACCTTTCAATCGAGTGATGTCGTTTCCGAACGTTCATAAGCATGAACATTGGTGATCACCGATACACTTTTGTGTGAATCGACACAAATTGACAAGATTCACTGACATTTCGTTCTGAATCGCTTTCCGATATGCGAATCGAAATCATACATTACAATCGAGTGATGTCGTTTCCGAACGTTCATAAACGTGAAAATTGCAGATCACCGATGTACTTTTGTGTGAATCGACACAAATTAACCAGATTCACTGACATTTCGTTCTGGATCGCTTTCCGACGTGCGATTCGAGATCATACCTTACAATCGAGTGATGTCGTTTCCGAACGTTCATAAACATGAAAATTGGTGATCACCGATACACTTTTGTGTGAATCGCTAAAATTTAACAACATTCACTGACATTTCGAACAGATCAGCTTTCCCACCTGCGATTCGAGATCATACCTTACAATCGAGTGATGTCGTTTCCGAACTTTTATAAACATGAAAATTAGTGATCACCGATACACTTTTGTGTGAATCGACAAAAATTAACAAGATTCACTGACATTTCGTTCTGAATCGCTTTCCGATGTGCAAATCGAGATCAAACATTACAATCGAGTGATGTCGTTTCCGAACGTTCATAAACGTGAAAATTGGAGATCACCGATATACTTTTGTGTGAATCGAAACAAATTAACCAGATTCACAGACATTTCGTTCTGAATCGCTTTCCGATGTGCGAATCGCGATCACACCTTACAATCGAGTGATGTCGTTTCCGAACGTTCATAAACATGACCATTGGTGATCACCGATACACTTTTGTGTGAATCGATAAAAATTAACAAGATTCACTGACATTTCGAACAGAACAGCTTTCCGACGTGCGATTCGAGATCATACCTTACAATCGAGTGATGTCGTTTTCGAACGTTCATAAGCATGAAAATTGGTGATCACCGATACACTTTTGTGTGAATCGACACAAATTAAATAGATTCACTGACATTTCGAACTGAACAGCTTTCCGACGTGCGATTCGAGATCATTCCTTACAATCGAGTGATGTCGTTTCCTAACGTTCATAAACATGAAAATTGGTGATCACTGATACACTTTTGTGTGAATCGATACAATTTAACAACATTCACTGACATTTCGACCAGCATCGTTTTCCGACGTGCGATTCGAGATCATTACACGTCGGAAAGCGATTCAGAACGAAATGCCAGTGAATGTTGTTAAATTGTATCGATTCACACAAAAGTGTATCAGTTATCACCAATTTTCATGTTTATGAACGTTCGGAAACGACATCACTCGATTGTGTATGTTATGATCTCAAATCGCACGTCGGAAAGCTGTTCTGTTCGAATCTGTTAAATTGTATCGATTCACACAAAATTGTATCGGTGATCTCCAATTTTCACGTTTATGAACGTTCGGAAACGACATCACTCGATTGTAAGTTATGATCTCGAATCGCACGTCGGAAAGCTGTTCAGTTCGAAATGTCAGTGAATCTCGTTAATTTTTATCGATTCACACAAAAGTGTATCGGTGATCATCAAATTTTCACGTTTTTGATGGTTCGGAAACGACATCACTCGATTGTAAGGTGTGATCGCGATTCGCACATCGGAAACCGATTCTGTTCGAATTGTCAGTGAATCTTGATAATTTGTAACGATTCTCACAAAAGTTTATTTGTGATCACCAATTTTCATATTTGTGAACGTTCAGAAACGACATCGTTCAAATGTCAGTTCCGGTCTCGAATCGCATTTCGGATTGCGATTCTGATAGAAATGTCGGAAAAAATTGTTAATTTGTAACGATTAACACAAAAGATTATCGCTGATTACCTATTTTCGTGTTTATGAAAGATTGGAAACGTTCACCGATAAACGTCACATATCACTAATTTTACAGACATTTAGTATCGTAATCCGAAGGGCCATTTGAGATCTGAACTGACAATCGAGCGATGAAAACGTTTCCGAACGTTCATAAACATGAAGATTGGTAATCACCAATAAAATTTTTGTTCAATTCATGACAAATTAACAATATTCAATGACATTTCGATTCGAGATCTTAAATTACAATCGAGTGATGCCGTTTCCGAACGTTCATAAACATGAAAATTGGTGATCACCGATACACTTTTGTGTGAATCGACACAAATTAACAAGATTCACTGACATTTCGTTCTGAATCGCTTTCCGATGTGCAAATCGAGATCAAACATTACAATCGAGTGATGTCGTTTCCGAACCATCATAAACGTGAAAATTGGTGATCACCGATACACTTTTGTGTGAATCGATAAAAATTAACAAGATTCACTGACATTTCGAACTGAACAGCTTTCCGACGTGCGATTCGAGATCATACCTTACAATCGAGTGATGTCGTTTCCTAACGTTCATAAACATGAAAATTGGTGATCACCGATACACTTTTGTGTGAATCGACACAAATTGACAAGATTCACTGACATTTCGTTCTGAATCGCTTTCCGATGTGCGAATCGAGATCATACATTACAATCGAGTGATGTCGTTTCCGAACGTTCATAAACGTGAAAATTGCAGATCACCGATATACTTTTGTGTGAATCGCCACAAATTAACCAGATTCACAGACATTTCGTTCTGAATCGCTTTCCGATATGCGAATCGCGATCACACCTTACAATCGAGTGATGTCGTTTCCGAACCATCATAAACATGAAAATTGGTGATCACCGATACACTTTTTTGTGAATCGACACAAATTAACAAGACTCACTGACTTTTCGTTCTGAATCGCTTTCCGATGTGCGAATCGAGATCATACATTACAACCGAGTGATGTCATTTCCGAACGTTCATAAACGTGAAACTTGGTGATCACCGATACACTTTTGTGAGAATCGCAACAAATCGAGAAGATTCACTCACATTTCGAACAGAACAGCTTTCCGACGTGCGATCCGAGATCATAAGTTACAATCGAGTTATGTCATTTCCGAACGTTCATAAACGTGAAAATTGGTGATCACCGATACAATTTTGTGTGAATCGATACAATTTAACAGATTCGAACAGAACAGCTTTCCGACGTGAGATTTGAGATCATAACATACACAATCGAGTGATGTCGTTTCCGAACGTTCATAAACATGAAAATTGGTGATCACTGATACACTTTTGTGTGAATCGATACAATTTAACAACATTCACTGACATTTCGTTCTGAATCGCTTTCCGACGTGTAATGATCTCGAATCGCACGTCGGAAAACGATGCTGGTCGAAATGTCAGTGAATGTTGTTAAATTGTATCGATTCACACAAAAGTGTATCAGTGATCACCAATTTTCATGTTTATGAACGTTCGGAAACGACATCACTCGATTGTAAGGTATGATCTCGAATCGCACGTCGGAAAGCTGTTCAGTTCGAAATGTCAGTGAATCTGTTTAATTTGTGTCGATTCACACAAAAGTGTATCGGTGATCACCAATTTTCACGTTTATGAACGTTCGGAAACGACATCACTCGATTGTAATGTTTGATCTCGATTTGCACATCGGAAAGCGATTCAGAACGAAATGTCAGCGAATCTTGTTAATTTGTGTCGATTCACACAAAAGTGTATCGGTGATCACCAATTTTCATGTTTATGAACGGTAGGAAACGACATCACTCGATTGTAAGTTATGATCTCGGATCGCACGTCGAAAAGCTGTTCTGTTCGAAATATCAGTGAATGTGTTAAATTGTATCGATTCACACAAAAGTGTATCGGTGATCACCAATTTTCATGCTTATGAACGTTCGAAAACGACATCACTCGATTGTAAGGTATGATCTCGAATCGCACGTCGGAAAGCTGTTCAGTTCGAAATATCAGTGAATCTTGTTAATTTTTATCGATTCACACAAAAGTGTATCGGTGATCACCAATGGTCATGTTTATGAACGTTCGGAAACGACATCACTCGATTGTAAGGTGTGATCGCGATTCGCACATCGGAAAGCGATTCAGAACGAAATGTCTGTGAATCTGGTTAATTTGTTTCGATTCACACAAAAGTATATCGGTGATCTCCAATTTTCATGTTTATGAACGGTAGGAAACGACATCACTCGATTGTAACGTATGATCTCGAATCGCACGTCGGAAAGCTGTTCAGTTCGAAATGTCAGTGAATCTTGTTAATTTTTAGCGATTCACACAAAAGTGTATCGGTGATCACCAATTTTCACGTTTGTGAACGTTCGGAAATGACATCACTCGATTGTAAGTTATGATCTCGGATCGCACGTCGAAAAGCTGTTCTGTTCGAAATGTCAGTGAATGTGTTAAATTGTATCGATTCACACAAAAGTGTATCGGTGATCACCAATTTTCACGTTTGTGAACGTTCGGAAATGACATAACTCGATTGTAAGTTATGATCTCGGATCGCACGTCGGAAAGCTGTTCTGTTCGAAATGTCAGTGAATCTTCTTGATTTGTTGCGATTCTCTAAAAAGTGTATCGGTGATCACCAATTTTCACGTTTATGAACGTTCGGAAACAACATCACTCGATTGTAATGTTTGATCTCGATTTGCACATCGGAAAGCGATTCAGAACGAAATGTCAGTGAATCGAGTTAATTTGTGTCGATTCACACAAAAGTGTATCGGTGATCACCAATTTTCATGTTTATGAACGTTCGGAAACGACATCACTCGATTGTAAGTTATGATCTCGGATCGCACGTCGAAAAGCTGTTCTGTTCGAAATGTCAGTGAATGTGTTAAATTGTATCGATTCACACAAAAGTGTATCGGTAATCACTAATTTTCACGTTTATGAACGTTCGGAAATGACATAACTCGATTGTAAGTTATGATCTCGGATCGCACGTCGGAAAGCTGTTCTGTTCGAAATGTCAGTGAATCTTCTTGATTTGTTGCGATTCTCACAAAAGTGTATCGGTGATCACCAATTTTCACGTTTATGAACGTTCGGAAACGACATCACTCGATTGTAAGGTATGATCTCGATTTGCACATCAGAAAGCGATTCAGAACGAAATGTCAGTGAATCTTGTTAATTTCTATCGATTCATACGATATCGAAGCGCACGTCGGAAAACGATGCTGGTCGAAATGTCAGTGAATGTTGTTAAATTGTATTGATTCACACAAAAGTGTATCAGTGATCACCAATTTTCATGTTTATGAACGTTCGGAAACGACATCACTCGATTGTAAGGTGTGATCGCGATTCGCACATCGGAAAGCGATTCAGAACGAAATGTCAGCGAATCTTGTTAATTTGTGTCGATTCACACAAAAGTGTATCGGTGATCACCAATTTTCATGTTTATGAACGTTAGGAAACGACATCACTCGATTGTAAGGTATGATCTCGAATCGCACGTCGGAAAGCTGTTCAGTTCGAAATGTCAGTGAATCTTGTTAATTTTTATCGATTCACACAAAAGTGTATCTGTGATCACCAATTTTCACGTTTATGATGGTTCGGAATCGACATCACTCGATTGTAATATTTGATCTCGATTTGCACATCGGAAAGCGATTCAGAACGGAATGTCAGTGAATCTTGTTAATTTGTGTCGATTCACAAAAAAGTGTATCGGTGATCACCAATTTTCATGTTTATGATGGTTCGGAAACGACATCACTCGATTGTAAGTGGTGATCGCGATTCGCACATCGGAAAGCGATTCAGAACGAAATGTCTGTGAAGCTGGTTAATTTGTGTCGATTCACACAAAAGTATATCGGTGATCTGCAATTTTCACGTTTATGAACGTTCGGAAACGACATCACTCGATCGTAATGTATGATCTCGATTCGCACATCGGAAAGCGTTTCAGAACGAAATGTCAGTGAATCTTGTCAATTTGTGTCGATTCACACAAAAGTGTATCGGTGATCACCAATTTTCAGGTTTATGAACGTTAGGAAACGACATCACTCGATTGTAATGTATGAACTCGATTTGCACATCGGAAAGCGATTCAGAACGAAATGTCAGTGAATCTTGTCAATTTGTGTCGATTCACACAAAAGTGTATCGGTGATCACCAATTTTCATGTTTATGAACGTTCGGAAACGGCATCACTCGATTGTAAGGTATGATCTCGAATCGCACGTCGGAAAGCTGTTCAGTTCGAAATGTCAGTGAATCTGTTTAATTTTTATCGATTCACACAAAAGTGTATCGGTGATCACCAATGGTCATGTTTATGAACGTTCGGAAACGACATCACTCGATTGTAAGGTGTGATCGCGATTCGCACATCGGAAAGCGATTCAGAACGAAATGTCTGTGAATCTGGTTAATTTGTTTCGATTCACACAAAAGTATATCGGTGATCTCCAATTTTCACGTTTATGAACGTTCGGAAACGACATCACTCGATTGTAAGGTGTGATCGCGATTCGCACATCGGAAAGCGATTCAGAACGAAATGTCTGTGAATCTGGTTAATTTGTTTCGATTCACACAAAAGTATATCGGTGATCTCCAATTTTCACGTTTATGAACGTTCGGAAACGACATCACTCGATTGTAATGTTTGATCTCGATTTGCACATCGGAAAGCGATTCAGAACGAAATGTCAGCGAATCTTGTTAATTTGTGTCGATTCACACAAAAGTGTATCGGTGATCACCAATTTTCATGTTTATGAACGGTAGGAAACGACATCACTCGATTGTAACGTATGATCTCGAATCGCACGTCGGAAAGCTGTTCAGTTCGAAATGTCAGTGAATCTTGTTAATTTTTAGCGATTCACACAAAAGTGTATCGGTGATCACCAATTTTCACGTTTGTGAACGTTCGGAAATGACATCACTCGATTGTAAGTTATGATCTCGGATCGCACGTCGAAAAGCTGTTCTGTTCGAAATGTCAGTGAATGTGTTAAATTGTATCGATTCACACAAAAGTGTATCGGTGATCACCAATTTTCACGTTTGTGAACGTTCGGAAATGACATAACTCGATTGTAAGTTATGATCTCGGATCGCACGTCGGAAAGCTGTTCTGTTCGAAATGTCAGTGAATCTTCTTGATTTGTTGCGATTCTCTAAAAAGTGTATCGGTGATCACCAATTTTCACGTTTATGAACGTTCGGAAACAACATCACTCGATTGTAATGTTTGATCTCGATTTGCACATCGGAAAGCGATTCAGAACGAAATGTCAGTGAATCGAGTTAATTTGTGTCGATTCACACAAAAGTGTATCGGTGATCACCAATTTTCATGTTTATGAACGTTCGGAAACGACATCACTCGATTGTAAGTTATGATCTCGGATCGCTCGTCGAAAAGCTGTTCTGTTCGAAATGTCAGTGAATGTGTTAAATTGTATCGATTCACACAAAAGTGTATCGGTAATCACTAATTTTCACGTTTATGAACGTTCGGAAATGACATAACTCGATTGTAAGTTATGATCTCGGATCGCACGTCGGAAAGCTGTTCTGTTCGAAATGTCAGTGAATCTTCTTGATTTGTTGCGATTCTCACAAAAGTGTATCGGTGATCACCAATTTTCACGTTTATGAACGTTCGGAAACGACATCACTCGATTGTAAGGTATGATCTCGATTTGCACATCAGAAAGCGATTCAGAACGAAATGTCAGTGAATCTTGTTAATTTCTATCGATTCATACGATATCGAATCGCACGTCGGAAAACGATGCTGGTCGAAATGTCAGTGAATGTTGTTAAATTGTATCGATTCACACAAAAGTGTATCAGTGATCACCAATTTTCATGTTTATGAACGTTCGGAAACGACATCACTCGATTGTAAGGTGTGATCGCGATTCGCACATCGGAAAGCGATTCAGAACGAAATGTCAGCGAATCTTGTTAATTTGTGTCGATTCACACAAAAGTGTATCGGTGATCACCAATTTTCATGTTTATGAACGTTAGGAAACGACATCACTCGATTGTAAGGTATGATCTCGAATCGCACGTCGGAAAGCTGTTCAGTTCGAAATGTCAGTGAATCTTGTTAATTTTTATCGATTCACACAAAAGTGTATCTGTGATCACCAATTTTCACGTTTATGATGGTTCGGAATCGACATCACTCGATTGTAATATTTGATCTCGATTTGCACATCGGAAAGCGATTCAGAACGGAATGTCAGTGAATCTTGTTAATTTGTGTCGATTCACAAAAAAGTGTATCGGTGATCACCAATTTTCATGTTTATGATGGTTCGGAAACGACATCACTCGATTGTAAGTGGTGATCGCGATTCGCACATCGGAAAGCGATTCAGAACGAAATGTCTGTGAATCTGGTTAATTTGTGTCGATTCACACAAAAGTATATCGGTGATCTGCAATTTTCACGTTTATGAACGTTCGGAAACGACATCACTCGATCGTAATGTATGATCTCGATTCGCACATCGGAAAGCGTTTCAGAACGAAATGTCAGTGAATCTTGTCAATTTGTGTCGATTCACACAAAAGTGTATCGGTGATCACCAATTTTCAGGTTTATGAACGTTAGGAAACGACATCACTCGATTGTAATGTATGAACTCGATTTGCACATCGGAAAGCGATTCAGAACGAAATGTCAGTGAATCTTGTTAATTTGTGTCGATTCACACAAAAGTGTATCGGTGATCACCAATTTTCATGTTTATGAACGTTCGGAAACGGCATCACTCGATTGTAAGGTATGATCTCGAATCGCACGTCGGAAAGCTGTTCAGTTCGAAATGTCAGTGAATCTGTTTAATTTTTATCGATTCACACAAAAGTGTATCGGTGATCACCAATGGTCATGTTTATGAACGTTCGGAAACGACATCACTCGATTGTAAGGTGTGATCGCGATTCGCACATCGGAAAGCGATTCAGAACGAAATGTCTGTGAATCTGGTTAATTTGTTTCGATTCACACAAAAGTATATCGGTGATCTCCAATTTTCACGTTTATGAACGTTCGGAAACGACATCACTCGATTGTAATGTTTGATCTCGATTTGCACATCGGAAAGCGATTCAGAACGAAATGTCAGTGAATCTTGTTAATTTGTATCGATTCACACAAAAGTGTATCGGTGATCACCAATTTTCATGTTTATGAACGTTCGGAAACGACATCACTCGATTGTAAGTTATGATCTCGGATCGCACGTCGAAAAGCTGTTCTGTTAGAAATGTCAGTGAATGTGTTAAATTGTATCGATTCACACAAAAGTGTATCGGTAATCACTAATTTTCACGTTTATGAACGTTCGGAAATGACATAACTCGATTGTAAGTTATGATCTCGGATCGCACGTCGGAAAGCTGTTCTGTTCGAAATGTCAGTGAATCTTCTTGATTTGTTGCGATTCTCACAAAAGTGTATCGGTGATCACCAATTTTCACGTTTATGAACGTTCGGAAACGACATTACTCGATTGTAAGGTATGATCTCGATTTGCACATCGGAAAGCGATTCAGAACGAAATGTCAGTGAATCTTGTCAATTTGTGTTGATTCACACAAAAGTGTATCGGTGATCACCAATTTTCATGTTTATGAACGTTAGGAAACGACATCACTCGATTGTAAGGTATGATCTCGAATCGCACGTCGGAAAGCTGTTCAGTTCGAAATGTCAGTGAATCTTGTTAATTTTTATCGATTCACACAAAAGTGTATCTGTGATCACCAATTTTCACGTTTATGATGGTTCGGAATCGACATCACTCGATTGTAATATTTGATCTCGATTTGCACATCGGAAAACGATTCAGAACGGAATGTCAGTGAATCTTGTTAATTTGTGTCGATTCACAAAAAAGTGTATCGGTGATCACCAATTTTCATGTTTATGATGGTTCGGAAACGACATCACTCGATTGTAAGTGGTGATCGCGATTCGCACATCGGAAAGCGATTCAGAACGAAATGTCTGTGAATCTGGTTAATTTGTGTCGATTCACACAAAAGTATATCGGTGATCTGCAATTTTCACGTTTATGAACGTTCGGAAACGACATCACTCGATTGTAATGTATGATCTCGATTCGCACATCGGAAAGCGATTCAGAACGAAATGTCAGTGAATCTTGTCAACTTGTGTCGATTCACACAAAAGTGTATCGGTGATCACCAATTTTCATGTTTATGAACGTTAGGAAACGACATCACTCGATTGTAATGTATGAACTCGATTTGCACATCGGAAAGCGATTCAGAACGAAATGTCAGTGAATCTTGTTAATTTGTGTCGATTCACACAAAAGTGTATCGGTGATCACCAATTTTCATGCTTATGATCGTTCGAAAACGACATCACTCGATTGTAAGGTATGATCTCGAATCGCACGTCGGAAAGCTGTTCAGTTCGAAATGTCAGTGAATCTTGTTAATTTTTATCGATTCACACAAAAGTGTATCGGTGATCACCAATGGTCATGTTTATGAACGTTCGGAAACGACATCACTCGATTGTAAGGTGTGATCGCGATTCGCACATCGGAAAGCGATTCAGAACGAAATGTCAGCGAATCTTGTTAATTTGTGTCGATTCACACAAAAGTGTATCGGTGATCACCAATTTTCATGTTTATGAACGGTACGAAACGTCATCACTCGATTGTAAGGTATGATCTCGAATCGCACGTCGGAAAGCTGTTCAGTTCGAAATGTCAGTGAATCTTGTTAATTTTTAGCGATTCACACAAAAGTGTATCGGTGAATACCAATTTTCACGTTTATGAACGTTCGGAAATGACATCACTCGATTGTAAGTTATGATCTCGGATCGCACGTCGAAAAGCTGTTCTGTTTGAAATGTCAGTGAATGTGTTAAATTGTATCGATTCACACAAAAGTGTATCGGTGATCACCAATTTTCACGTTTATGAACGTTCGGAAATGACATAACTCGATTGTAAGTTATGATCTCGGATCGCACGTCGGAAAGCTGTTCTGTTCGAAATGTCAGTGAATCTTCTTGATTTGTTGCGATTCTCTAAAAAGTGTATCGGTGATCACCAATTTTCACGTTTATGAACGTTCGGAAACGACATCACTCGATTGTAATGTTTGATCTCGATTTGCACATCGGAAAGCGATTCAGAACGAAATGTCAGTGAATCTTGTTAATTTGTGTCGATTCACACAAAAGTGTATCGGTGATCACCAATTTTCATGTTTATGAACGTTAGGAAACGACATCACTCGATTGTAAGGTATGATCTCGAATCGCACGTCGGAAAGCTGTTCAGTTCGAAATGTCAGTGAATCTTGTTAATTTTTATCGATTCACACAAAAGTGTATCTGTGATCACCAATTTTCACGTTTATGATGGTTCGGAATCGACATCACTCGATTGTAATATTTGATCTCGATTTGCACATCGGAAAGCGATTCAGAACGGAATGTCAGTGAATCTTGTTAATTTGTGTCGATTCACAAAAAAGTGTATCGGTGATCACCAATTTTCATGTTTATGATGGTTCGGAAACGACATCACTCGATTGTAAGGTGTGATCGCGATTCGCACATCGGAAAGCGATTCAGAACGAAATGTCTGTGAATCTGGTTAATTTGTGTCGATTCACACAAAAGTATATCGGTGATCTGCAATTTTCACGTTTATGAACGTTCGGAAACGACATCACTCGATTGTAATGTATGATCTCGATTCGCACATCGGAAAGCGATTCAGAACGAAATGTCAGCGAATCTTGTTAATTTGTGTCGATTCACACAAAAGTGTATCGGTGATCACCAATTTTCATGTTTATGATCGGTAGGAAACGACATCACTCGATTGTAAGGTATGATCTCGAATCGCACGTCGGAAAGCTGTTCAGTTCGAAATGTCAGTGAATCTTGTTAATTTTTAGCGATTCCCACAAAAGTGTATCGGTGATCACCAATTTTCATGTTTATGAACGTTCGGAAACGACATCACTCGATTGTAAGTTATGATCTCGGATCGCACGTCGGAAAGCTGCTCTGTTCGAAATGTCAGTGAATCTTCTTGATTTGTTGCGATTCTCACAAAAGTGTATCGGTGATCACCAATTTTCACGTTCATGAACGTTCGGAAACGACATCACTCGATCGTAAGGTATGATCTCGATTCGCACATCGGAAAGCGTTTCAGAACGAAATGTCAGTGAATCTTGTCAATTTGTGTCGATTCACACAAAAGTGTATCGGTGATCACCAATTTTCAGGTTTATGAACGTTAGGAAACGACATCACTCGATTGTAATGTATGAACTCGATTTGCACATCGGAAAGCGATTCAGAACGAAATGTCAGTGAATCTTGTTAATTTGTGTCGATTCACACAAAAGTGTATCGGTGATCACCAATTTTCATGTTTATGAACGTTCGGAAACGGCATCACTCGATTGTAAGGTATGATCTCGAATCGCACGTCGGAAAGCTGTTCAGTTCGAAATGTCAGTGAATCTGTTTAATTTTTATCGATTCACACAAAAGTGTATCGGTGATCACCAATGGTCATGTTTATGAACGTTCGGAAACGACATCACTCGATTGTAAGGTGTGATCGCGATTCGCACATCGGAAAGCGATTCAGAACGAAATGTCTGTGAATCTGGTTAATTTGTTTCGATTCACACAAAAGTATATCGGTGATCTCCAATTTTCACGTTTATGAACGTTCGGAAACGACATCACTCGATTGTAAGGTGTGATCGCGATTCGCACATCGGAAAGCGATTCAGAACGAAATGTCTGTGAATCTGGTTAATTTGTTTCGATTCACACAAAAGTATATCGGTGATCTCCAATTTTCACGTTTATGAACGTTCGGAAACGACATCACTCGATTGTAATGTTTGATCTCGATTTGCACATCGGAAAGCGATTCAGAACGAAATGTCAGCGAATCTTGTTAATTTGTGTCGATTCACACAAAAGTGTATCGGTGATCACCAATTTTCATGTTTATGAACGGTAGGAAACGACATCACTCGATTGTAACGTATGATCTCGAATCGCACGTCGGAAAGCTGTTCAGTTCGAAATGTCAGTGAATCTTGTTAATTTTTAGCGATTCACACAAAAGTGTATCGGTGATCACCAATTTTCACGTTTGTGAACGTTCGGAAATGACATCACTCGATTGTAAGTTATGATCTCGGATCGCACGTCGAAAAGCTGTTCTGTTCGAAATGTCAGTGAATGTGTTAAATTGTATCGATTCACACAAAAGTGTATCGGTGATCACCAATTTTCACGTTTGTGAACGTTCGGAAATGACATAACTCGATTGTAAGTTATGATCTCGGATCGCACGTCGGAAAGCTGTTCTGTTCGAAATGTCAGTGAATCTTCTTGATTTGTTGCGATTCTCTAAAAAGTGTATCGGTGATCACCAATTTTCACGTTTATGAACGTTCGGAAACAACATCACTCGATTGTAATGTTTGATCTCGATTTGCACATCGGAAAGCGATTCAGAACGAAATGTCAGTGAATCGAGTTAATTTGTGTCGATTCACACAAAAGTGTATCGGTGATCACCAATTTTCATGTTTATGAACGTTCGGAAACGACATCACTCGATTGTAAGTTATGATCTCGGATCGCACGTCGAAAAGCTGTTCTGTTCGAAATGTCAGTGAATGTGTTAAATTGTATCGATTCACACAAAAGTGTATCGGTAATCACTAATTTTCACGTTTATGAACGTTCGGAAATGACATAACTCGATTGTAAGTTATGATCTCGGATCGCACGTCGGAAAGCTGTTCTGTTCGAAATGTCAGTGAATCTTCTTGATTTGTTGCGATTCTCACAAAAGTGTATCGGTGATCACCAATTTTCACGTTTATGAACGTTCGGAAACGACATCACTCGATTGTAAGGTATGATCTCGATTTGCACATCAGAAAGCGATTCAGAACGAAATGTCAGTGAATCTTGTTAATTTCTATCGATTCATACGATATCGAATCGCACGTCGGAAAACGATGCTGGTCGAAATGTCAGTGAATGTTGTTAAATTGTATCGATTCACACAAAAGTGTATCAGTGATCACCAATTTTCATGTTTATGAACGTTCGGAAACGACATCACTCGATTGTAAGGTGTGATCGCGATTCGCACATCGGAAAGCGATTCAGAACGAAATGTCAGCGAATCTTGTTAATTTGTGTCGATTCACACAAAAGTGTATCGGTGATCACCAATTTTCATGTTTATGAACGTTAGGAAACGACATCACTCGATTGTAAGGTATGATCTCGAATCGCACGTCGGAAAGCTGTTCAGTTCGAAATGTCAGTGAATCTTGTTAATTTTTATCGATTCACACAAAAGTGTATCTGTGATCACCAATTTTCACGTTTATGATGGTTCGGAATCGACATCACTCGATTGTAATATTTGATCTCGATTTGCACATCGGAAAGCGATTCAGAACGGAATGTCAGTGAATCTTGTTAATTTGTGTCGATTCACAAAAAAGTGTATCGGTGATCACCAATTTTCATGTTTATGATGGTTCGGAAACGACATCACTCGATTGTAAGTGGTGATCGCGATTCGCACATCGGAAAGCGATTCAGAACGAAATGTCTGTGAATCTGGTTAATTTGTGTCGATTCACACAAAAGTATATCGGTGATCTGCAATTTTCACGTTTATGAACGTTCGGAAACGACATCACTCGATCGTAATGTATGATCTCGATTCGCACATCGGAAAGCGTTTCAGAACGAAATGTCAGTGAATCTTGTCAATTTGTGTCGATTCACACAAAAGTGTATCGGTGATCACCAATTTTCAGGTTTATGAACGTTAGGAAACGACATCACTCGATTGTAATGTATGAACTCGATTTGCACATCGGAAAGCGATTCAGAACGAAATGTCAGTGAATCTTGTTAATTTGTGTCGATTCACACAAAAGTGTATCGGTGATCACCAATTTTCATGTTTATGAACGTTCGGAAACGGCATCACTCGATTGTAAGGTATGATCTCGAATCGCACGTCGGAAAGCTGTTCAGTTCGAAATGTCAGTGAATCTGTTTAATTTTTATCGATTCACACAAAAGTGTATCGGTGATCACCAATGGTCATGTTTATGAACGTTCGGAAACGACATCACTCGATTGTAAGGTGTGATCGCGATTCGCACATCGGAAAGCGATTCAGAACGAAATGTCTGTGAATCTGGTTAATTTGTTTCGATTCACACAAAAGTATATCGGTGATCTCCAATTTTCACGTTTATGAACGTTCGGAAACGACATCACTCGATTGTAATGTTTGATCTCGATTTGCACATCGGAAAGCGATTCAGAACGAAATGTCAGTGAATCTTGTTAATTTGTATCGATTCACACAAAAGTGTATCGGTGATCACCAATTTTCATGTTTATGAACGTTCGGAAACGACATCACTCGATTGTAAGTTATGATCTCGGATCGCACGTCGAAAAGCTGTTCTGTTAGAAATGTCAGTGAATGTGTTAAATTGTATCGATTCACACAAAAGTGTATCGGTAATCACTAATTTTCACGTTTATGAACGTTCGGAAATGACATAACTCGATTGTAAGTTATGATCTCGGATCGCACGTCGGAAAGCTGTTCTGTTCGAAATGTCAGTGAATCTTCTTGATTTGTTGCGATTCTCACAAAAGTGTATCGGTGATCACCAATTTTCACGTTTATGAACGTTCGGAAACGACATTACTCGATTGTAAGGTATGATCTCGATTTGCACATCGGAAAGCGATTCAGAACGAAATGTCAGTGAATCTTGTCAATTTGTGTTGATTCACACAAAAGTGTATCGGTGATCACCAATTTTCATGTTTATGAACGTTAGGAAACGACATCACTCGATTGTAAGGTATGATCTCGAATCGCACGTCGGAAAGCTGTTCAGTTCGAAATGTCAGTGAATCTTGTTAATTTTTATCGATTCACACAAAAGTGTATCTGTGATCACCAATTTTCACGTTTATGATGGTTCGGAATCGACATCACTCGATTGTAATATTTGATCTCGATTTGCACATCGGAAAACGATTCAGAACGGAATGTCACTGAATCTTGTTAATTTGTGTCGATTCACAAAAAAGTGTATCGGTGATCACCAATTTTCATGTTTATGATGGTTCGGAAACGACATCACTCGATTGTAAGTGGTGATCGCGATTCGCACATCGGAAAGCGATTCAGAACGAAATGTCTGTGAATCTGGTTAATTTGTGTCGATTCACACAAAAGTATATCGGTGATCTGCAATTTTCACGTTTATGAACGTTCGGAAACGACATCACTCGATTGTAATGTATGATCTCGATTCGCACATCGGAAAGCGATTCAGAACGAAATGTCAGTGAATCTTGTCAACTTGTGTCGATTCACACAAAAGTGTATCGGTGATCACCAATTTTCATGTTTATGAACGTTAGGAAACGACATCACTCGATTGTAATGTATGAACTCGATTTGCACATCGGAAAGCGATTCAGAACGAAATGTCAGTGAATCTTGTTAATTTGTGTCGATTCACACAAAAGTGTATCGGTGATCACCAATTTTCATGCTTATGATCGTTCGAAAACGACATCACTCGATTGTAAGGTATGATCTCGAATCGCACGTCGGAAAGCTGTTCAGTTCGAAATGTCAGTGAATCTTGTTAATTTTTATCGATTCACACAAAAGTGTATCGGTGATCACCAATGGTCATGTTTATGAACGTTCGGAAACGACATCACTCGATTGTAAGGTGTGATCGCGATTCGCACATCGGAAAGCGATTCAGAACGAAATGTCAGCGAATCTTGTTAATTTGTGTCGATTCACACAAAAGTGTATCGGTGATCACCAATTTTCATGTTTATGAACGGTACGAAACGTCATCACTCGATTGTAAGGTATGATCTCGAATCGCACGTCGGAAAGCTGTTCAGTTCGAAATGTCAGTGAATCTTGTTAATTTTTAGCGATTCACACAAAAGTGTATCGGTGAATACCAATTTTCACGTTTATGAACGTTCGGAAATGACATCACTCGATTGTAAGTTATGATCTCGGATCGCACGTCGAAAAGCTGTTCTGTTTGAAATGTCAGTGAATGTGTTAAATTGTATCGATTCACACAAAAGTGTATCGGTGATCACCAATTTTCACGTTTATGAACGTTCGGAAATGACATAACTCGATTGTAAGTTATGATCTCGGATCGCACGTCGGAAAGCTGTTCTGTTCGAAATGTCAGTGAATCTTCTTGATTTGTTGCGATTCTCTAAAAAGTGTATCGGTGATCACCAATTTTCACGTTTATGAACGTTCGGAAACGACATCACTCGATTGTAATGTTTGATCTCGATTTGCACATCGGAAAGCGATTCAGAACGAAATGTCAGTGAATCTTGTTAATTTGTGTCGATTCACACAAAAGTGTATCGGTGATCACCAATTTTCATGTTTATGAACGTTAGGAAACGACATCACTCGATTGTAAGGTATGATCTCGAATCGCACGTCGGAAAGCTGTTCAGTTCGAAATGTCAGTGAATCTTGTTAATTTTTATCGATTCACACAAAAGTGTATCTGTGATCACCAATTTTCACGTTTATGATGGTTCGGAATCGACATCACTCGATTGTAATATTTGATCTCGATTTGCACATCGGAAAGCGATTCAGAACGGAATGTCAGTGAATCTTGTTAATTTGTGTCGATTCACAAAAAAGTGTATCGGTGATCACCAATTTTCATGTTTATGATGGTTCGGAAACGACATCACTCGATTGTAAGGTGTGATCGCGATTCGCACATCGGAAAGCGATTCAGAACGAAATGTCTGTGAATCTGGTTAATTTGTGTCGATTCACACAAAAGTATATCGGTGATCTGCAATTTTCACGTTTATGAACGTTCGGAAACGACATCACTCGATTGTAATGTATGATCTCGATTCGCACATCGGAAAGCGATTCAGAACGAAATGTCAGCGAATCTTGTTAATTTGTGTCGATTCACACAAAAGTGTATCGGTGATCACCAATTTTCATGTTTATGACCGGTAGGAAACGACATCACTCGATTGTAAGGTATGATCTCGAATCGCACGTCGGAAAGCTGTTCAGTTCGAAATGTCAGTGAATCTTGTTAATTTTTAGCGATTCCCACAAAAGTGTATCGGTGATCACCAATTTTCATGTTTATGAACGTTCGGAAACGACATCACTCGATTGTAAGTTATGATCTCGGATCGCACGTCGGAAAGCTGCTCTGTTCGAAATGTCAGTGAATCTTCTTGATTTGTTGCGATTCTCACAAAAGTGTATCGGTGATCACCAATTTTCACGTTCATGAACGTTCCGAAACGACATCACTCGATTGTAAGGTATGATCTCGATTTGCACATCAGAAAGCGATTCAGAACGAAATGTCAGTGAATCTTGTTAATTTCTATCGATTCATACAAAAGCGTATCGGTGAACACCAATTTTCATGTATATGAACGTTCGGTAACGGCATCACTCGATTGTAAGGCATGATCTCGAATCGCACGACAGAAAGCTGTTCAGTTCCAAATGTCAGTAAATCTTGTTAATTTTTATCGATTTACACAAAAGTTTATCGGTGATCACCAATTTTCACGTTTATGATGGTTCGGAAACGACATCACTCGATTGTAAGGTGTGATCGCGATTCGCACATCGGAAAGCGATTCAGAAAGAAATGTCTGTGAATCTGGTTAATTTGTGTCGATTCACACAAAAGTATATCGGTGATCACCAATTTTCATGTTTATGAACGTTCGGAAACGACATCACTCGATTGTAATGTATGAACTCGATTTGCACATCGGAAAGCGATTCAGAACGAAATGTCAGTGATGCTTGTTAATTTGAGTCGATTCACACAAAAGTGTATCGGTGATCACCAATTTTCATGTTTATGAACGTTCGGAAACGACATCACTCGATTGTAATTTATGATCTCGAATCGAAATGTCATTGAATATTGTTAATTTGTCATGAATTGAACAGAAATTTTATTGGTGATCACCAATCTTTATGTTTATGAACGTTCGGAAACGTTTTCATCGCTCGATTGTCAGTTCAGTTCTCAAATGGCCCTTCGGATTGCGATACTAAATGTCTGTAAAATTAGTGATATGTGACGTTTATCGGTGAACGTTTCCAATCTTTCATAAACACGAAAATAGGTAATCAGCGATAATCTTTTGTGTTAATCGTTACAAATTAACAATTTTTTCCGACATTTCTATCAGAATCGCAATCCGAAATGCGATTCGAGACTGGAACTGACATTCGAACGATGTCGATTCTGAACGTTCACAAATATGAAAATTGGTGATCACAAATAAACTTTTGTGAGAATCGTTACAAATTATCAAGATTCACTGACAATTCGAACAGAATCGGTTTCCGACGTGCGATTCGAGATCAAAACTTACAATCGAGTGATGTCGTTTCCGAAAGTTTGTACCACCATAAAAAAAATTATCCCACAAAAAAACTATTAAAAAAATTATTATTCCACAAAATAAAACTATTAAAAAAATTATAATAAAATTTTAAAAATACTTAATACCACCATAAAAAAAATTATCCCACAAAAAAACTATTAAAAAAATTCCACAAAATAAAACTATTAAAAAAATTATAATAAAATTTTAAAAATACTTAAAACCACCATAAAAAAAATTATCCCACAAAAAAACTATTAAAAAAATTATAAAAAAATTATAAAAATACTTATAAATTATAAACCTGCCGGGAAATTATTTCAACACAACAGATGAGGAAAAAATTCACAAATCAGAAAAAAATTTATTAATTATGCTATAAAAAAAAATATATTGACACAATAATTGAGATATAAAAAAATGCAAATGAAACGTGAGAAAAACTGCAATACGCAACTCAAAAACATTGTAAATGTAACAAAAAAATTCTCGCTTGAAAACATTCCAAAATCACCGATCTCACATTATTCTCATCTTATTCTATAACTAAATGATTCTCATCTTATTCTAAAAAAGGAATAACTAAATGAATTGAACAGGTTTCCATCTAAGTTACGTGCAGCACTAAAATTTATTATATCAATTCGAGGCCAAGTATTTATTGGCGATTCAGAATACTAATTCCTACGGAACACATCAGGAACGTAGGAAAAATTTAGTGAATAAAAAACTTTACCATCTAACTTATGTACAGGTGTAAAATTTATGATATCAATGAGTGGACAAGTATTTTATTAGTAATTCGTAATTAATATTCTAATTGTATTCTATAAGTAATAAGAATACTCGTCCAGCTCAGGTTGTTTTATGGAAATGAGAAGCAAATGAGGAATTATAAAAAATCTCAAAATCCTGCTTTCTAACAATTAGAATGATGCCAACCCACTTTTTTTATAATCAGAACATATAAAAAATCAGAACACTGTAAAATTGTGTTTGAATGCGAGTTGAGAATACTTTTCCAGCCCAAGCAACGGTAAAGTCAGAAGTTATTTTCCAACAGCAGAAACTTAAATCTCAAAATCTTACTTTCTAACAATTAGAACGATGCCAACCCATTTTTTAAATAATCAGAACATATAAAAAATCAGAACATATAAAATTGTGTTTGAATGCGAGTTGAGAATACTCTTCCAGCCCAAACAACGGTGAAGTTAGAAGTTACTTTCCGACAGCAGAAACTTATAAAGAAGCCGAAACCTTCATGCCCATGACTTTTTGGTAAAATGGCTTATCCAAAAAAATCACATCAAAGGTAAAGTTATTTGTTACTCTTTGGCAGTAGAGACTTCTAAGAAAACCGATTCTTCTCTGACTTTCAGGACCCCCTGGTATTATTCACAACATTCGACGTCGATTGGATCGGTACAAATTATGTTTAAATACATGTTAAAAGTACTTGTCCGGCCCATCACTTTTCATTCAAATTGCTCATTCAAATAAAAATCAGGGCTTTCCTAGAAATTATGAATCACTAGTATGCACGCAGAGAGAAAAAATGAGATTACCTTCAGGTAATTTGAACTTGATTGCATTAATTTCAAGAGAAAAGGAACCGGATTTTCTGTAATATACAAGAGAATCTGTTATTTATCAATAAAAACATTCTTTCTTTATAATAAAAGTTTTCGACTGTCTAACAATAAAATAATCCCCCAATTAATATTGCAATGAGGATAATTTTTATTTCTCATTTCTTTTAACGAACGAAACATGCGAACTAACCTATAGTATTGCTGAGAACATAGCACTGATAATAAATCACATTTCAATAAATTTCCGAGCGGATTCGGTGGTACAATTTTTTTTCTTATCACAAACACAATTCTAACTTATTAAAATTAACGTCAAAAGATGAGTACACGACAAGGATTCTATAGAACTCTGAAAGAAGTGAATTTTTAGTGAATACTATCCTCCTTAGAAATGATGTTTCGATATATCGAAATGTGAAGCCTCTATCCGTTGCCAAGAGATAATTGCTACCGAGCACCTGTTAGATGTCTGAATTAAAGCGAGCGCGCAGCTCCAGCATTTTGCTCTACTTTGATTTTTATTTGAATGAGCAATTTGAATGAAAAGTGATGGGCCGGACAAGTACTTTTAACATGTATTTAAACATAATTTGTACCGATCCAATCGACGTCGAATGTTGTGAATAATACCAGGGGGTCCTGAAAGTCAGAGAAGAATCGGTTTTCTTAGAAGTCTCTACTGCCAAAGAGTAACAAATAACTTTACCTTTGATGTGATTTTTTTGGATAAGCCATTTTACCAAAAAGTCATGGGCATGAAGGTTTCGGCTTCTTTATAAGTTTCTGCTGTCGGAAAGTAACTTCTAACTTCACCGTTGTTTGGGCTGGAAGAGTATTCTCAACTCGCATTCAAACACAATTTTATATGTTCTGATTTTTTATATGTTCTGATTATTTAAAAAATGGGTTGGCATCGTTCTAATTGTTAGAAAGTAAGATTTTGAGATTTAAGTTTCTGCTGTTGGAAAATAACTTCTGACTTTACCGTTGCTTGGGCTGGAAAAGTATTCTCAACTCGCATTCAAACACAATTTCACAGTGTTCTGATTTTTTATATGTTCTGATTATAAAAAAAGTGGGTTGGCATCATTCTAATTGTTAGAAAGCAGGATTTTGAGATTTTTTATAATTCCTCATTTGCTTCTCATTTCCATAAAACAACCTGAGCTGGACGAGTATTCTTATTACTTATAGAATACAATTAGAATATTAATTACGAATTACTAATAAAATACTTGTCCACTCATTGATATCATAAATTTTACACCTGTACATAAGTTAGATGGTAAAGTTTTTTATTCACTAAATTTTTCCTACGTTCCTGATGTGTTCCGTAGGAATTAGTATTCTGAATCGCCAATAAATACTTGGCCTCGAATTGATATAATAAATTTTAGTGCTGCACGTAACTTAGATGGAAACCTGTTCAATTCATTTAGTTATTCCTTTTTTAGAATAAGATGAGAATCATTTAGTTATAGAATAAGATGAGAATAATGTGAGATCGGTGATTTTGGAATGTTTTCAAGCGAGAATTTTTTTGTTACATTTACAATGTTTTTGAGTTGCGTATTGCAGTTTTTCTCACGTTTCATTTGCATTTTTTTATATCTCAATTATTGTGTCAATATATTTTTTTTTATAGCATAATTAATAAATTTTTTTCTGATTTGTGAATTTTTTCCTCATCTGTTGTGTTGAAATAATTTCCCGGCAGGTTTATAATTTATAAGTATTTTTATAATTTTTTTATAATTTTTTTAATAGTTTTTTTGTGGGATAATTTTTTTTATGGTGGTTTTAAGTATTTTTAAAATTTTATTATAATTTTTTTAATAGTTTTATTTTGTGGAATTTTTTTAATAGTTTTTTTGTGGGATAATTTTTTTTATGGTGGAATTAAGTATTTTTAAAATTTTATTATAATTTTTTTAATAGTTTTATTTTGTGGAATAATAATTTTTTTAATAGTTTTTTTGTGGGATAATTTTTTTTATGGTGGAATTATCCGCAAACAAGGAACCATCAATGTACTTGTCCCAACCTTTTTTTTCCCTAGGGGAAGTTTATGGTTTTATATCACGTCTTTTTTCTCAAAAGTTCCTCATTTATGTTCTGATGGCTATAGTATTTTAGTTCAAATTTCTACGAATTATTTTCTTAGTAAATTTTTAGAGATTCCATGCTCATACAAACATGAGCAGCGTTAAAATTTTTGTCTGCGAACTCTTTTCCGCACCACCACAGGGGTAGAATTCCAGGCGCGTTTTTTTTAACGTGGTTTCCCCGAGAGGCCTAATCCACATCTCATCGCTTGTAAACTCATTGCTTGTTCTACCGTAGTTGGACCATCTCTGCAAGTTGATACTGGCAACGACTAGAGTTATCGGTAGGATTTTAGTCGGCATTTGAGTCTACACAAAACAATGGAAAATAAATATTATTCTCAATACTGTTAACAGTATAAAGTATCAGCGGTTTTAAAAAATGGTATTTACCTAGCCACCACATCTGGAGATTTATTTCATTATATGAGTGAGATGGTGAACTTTAAGCACAGTTTTCGTCCAACAATTAACGTGACTCTGCAATTCAAGGCTAAACCTTAGTATTTTTTTCTGATCCTTGTACCAAACACGTTGACTGATAAGTGCTCTAGCATATAAAAAATAAAAATAAAACATATATTCATTATTTTTGAAACGCTCTGTTAAATTTACTCTCCCAATAAGAAAAACATATAAGAATCTTTGGCATTAACGGGCCATGTTCTCTTTTCAATTGTTGCATCATCAACGTTCATCCAGGATGAACGGCCATGTCGGATCATGCAGGTATAATGTCCTGTCGTAACATGTTCACCATGATGAAATATCGCGCTTATAACTTTAAATGTATGTCCACATAGTTTCATCTTAGAGCTCGGCACAGCCTTAATTTTACACTGTTTTTTTGTTATTCTACCTGTTTTTTCATCAACTACCGGTAATGCTAATACGATTACCAATATCTTTGAAACTAAGCTCAAAGAGTATCGTACATTCCTTGTCATTGCCGAACAATTATCGCAAGGAATATCAGCTGATTTCCATTCTGCTAAATTTCGATCGATTACTTCCTGGAGAGTTAAAGTTGTTTTGGAGTTAATCACATCTATGGTTAAAAAATTTTTTAATTCGTCCGTCAGAGTTGTCGTATATCCGCAGGCTTTACAAAGAATTTTTTTTAAAAGTTTACATTGTACAAGGTTTTTGATCGATGGCACAACTTGACATACGGCATCAAAGAAATCTGATGCATCTTGTTGAATGGGTTGAACGAATTTGTCGCCAATGAACCTTCGAACTTCATTTAAAGCAAATGGGGGACTATTCTTTCTTTTATTGATCTCCAATGCAATCGACAGAGGTCGACAATCATTTGCGTTCTGAATAGATTTCACAATGGGGTCACAGCTAAAAATACATTGAATAACAGTATTTGCATAACAAGATATGCCATCAGAGTTCAAAAAACCGGTAATAAAAGAATTTTCCTGCCGATGACATGTTTCGCTGTCTTGTATTTGCACATCGGTCATTCCTTTAGGCACGGCCCAAATGACATCGCGTGTTTTAGGTCCCCGAGTGTCTGGAATTTTTAGGTCGCCAAGATCGGGTCGATACAAATTTCTTAACCTATTGTACTCATCAATACATAAACGATTAGCATTAACCGAATATGGGTCGAAATTTATTAAATGTAAGCCATCAAGAGATGTAACTCGCGACAAACCAACATAAATTTGGCCACAGCTGAATATAGTATTCCCGCAATCCATGACAACATATTTCAAACTCAATCCTTGACTTTTGTGGAACGAAATAGCGTAACTGAGACACAAAGGAAATTGTCTCCTAGTTACGTAAACACTATCGATCACTTCGAATTTAACGCTCACACGCTCTATGTCGTATTGCGCACTATTCGCGAGTTTTATTGTGACTCTCTCAATTGAACTCTTATCCAAAGATTCAGAGACTGAAACTACCTCGCCGATCGTTCCATTCACAAGTCCTGCTGTGACATCGATATTCCTTCGAAGCATAACTTTGGCACCGATTTTTACAGGAATGACCCTAGCAAGTCCTGCAGTTTGACTTATATCATCCTCCCACCGTTGTAAAATCTTTGTCACTCTAGTCCTGACTGATGGTTTATCGATTAAATCTTCAGCGATTAAGTGAATTTCTGTTGACGAGATCCGATCTAACATTGCCTCATTTAATACATCACACATTCGATTTGTAGGCATCAAGCAAACTACGTCCGTTGATAATGTATTTATATAATCGCATAATTTCCTAACTCTATCAGGAATATTCGAAGATATCAATTCAATTTTCCTAGACTCCAACATTTGAACACTTTCGGTATCTATGTAACCCAAGCGTATTTTCGAAAGCATTTCTCGATACGATGAATCATTTTTCTGACGCATGTTAATAGTTAGTTCGTCATACTTGAATAAGTTGCCCCACAAATCTGTGCTGCACAATGAACCAATCAATTTTTCAACTTTATCTCTCGAAAGTTTCATGAACACTGGTTCTTCTCGAACGGGTGGTAATTGTAAAAGATCACCAAAAACTATAATGTGCTTTTTTCCAAAATAACCATCTTCATCGTCAGCGGTGTCAAAAATGCTTGTTAGTCTAAGATGAAGGTACATCAATGTGATATTTGATACCATGGATATTTCGTCAATGATTATAAGATCAACGTTTTTCAAATTGTCTCTAATGACCTTTAAAGCAGCATCAGACAGCTCTTTATATTTTGGTGTTTTATTATGTTCAACGGGCAATTGCAACAACTTATGAAAAGTCATCCCTTCTATGTTAAAAGCAGAAATTCCAGTGGGAGCGGTAACAGCCGCATCCTTCCCTTTTACTTGCTTGAGCCAACAGGTTATGGTTTTTATTAAAAAACTTTTGCCTGTTCCACCTTCTCCGCTCACGTACAGCCGTAAAATTTTATCAGAATCCATTGTGCTGGTAACCAAATCAAACACACGTTTCTGGTCTTCATTCAATTCTGCAATCATATCTGTAATATTGATATTTTGATGAGCTTTATTCGCGCCTAAATCGACGAAATCTTTCATCGCTTGATCCGCTTCGATAGGATCACACCCTCGTGGAATATTTTCCGATACAGGATGATTTTCTTGGTCTTTTTCCATTTCATCCATTTTATGCTCAATTAATTCTTTCATTTCTTTCGTGTCTTTGGCAATTTCCGTTAAACGTTTATGATATTCTGCGGCCATCGGCAATGTACCATGTACCGAACAATACGACGCAGTATATGTTTCTTCACCATTCTTAAGCTCGGTCACACATCGCCATGGCTGGAATAATACCAACAACGAGTAAAAGTAATTTTCAGGCTTCGTTAAGGGATCATAACGATAATGATTAATCAAATATCCGCATTCGCGTTTTCGCAAGTACGAGCCTGGTTTAAGTTTATAAAATATAACACCTTTCCGTTGAGGCATGGTTTTTACGACGTCATACCACTTTGCATAATCGTAAAGACATACATCGTTCAATTCAACTGGTCTCTTTGGATAACTTTCAATCAAGCCTTCGTAGAAAATATCCGTAGATTCTGCGTCCATGGTCTCTATTACTTTGCGGGGTTTCACCCGCCTACTTCTGACAATATTAATGTCAACCCACCTGATTACGGTTTTTCGATCTGTCATGAACAGCGGATACCCCAACAATCTATCTGCTGCTTCTAGTGCACCACATTCTCGATGATTCAATGCGCGTAGTCCAATATTCCATAGCCTACTGGCCACAGATTTCGTACTATTAATTTGTTCAAAGGTTTCCCCGACATGCGTTTTTTCTGATTTCGATACATACTTGGTAAGGTACGCAGCCAAAGACGACGACTTTTCTCCAACGAACGAGATGTCCATATTACCCTCCCACGCTGTCAATACAGCAGGATTGTAATTATTAATGTTCACTTCGTCAAGAGTACGAGGATTATCATATAATTGGCAATTTGATTTTAATTTTCGTCTGCCGGCGATAGAGGTTTGAACATCTCTCATGATCCATTCGTTAGTAACCGGTTTTGGAAATGCAAAACGGCAAACCTTACAAGTACCACCCTTACCTTTCACTCCTACTTGTTTGCTACGCATACAGTAAGTATTATGATGATGATGTTGATGGGTAGTAACTCTACGATACAACGTGGGTGAAACATTAGGATTCGGTATTTTGCAAGTTACATACTTTCTAATGAAGTCAATGACTTCTTCTTTAGAGTTTATTCCGAGAACAGGGGCACCCTTTATCCACCCAAATCCATGTAAATGTGGAATACCTCTTCCCTGATATTCTCTTCTTATAACATAATGTTCCATTTTTCCGATAGGATGGTCGTCTGACATAAGGAATTCTATCATTGCCTCGAATTCGTTATTAATGAATATTGCAGCTGTTATGGGATCGACAGCTATAAGTTCGCTCACTGATTTTCCGCTTCCAACTGAGGGGTTCCTTTCTCGTAAAAACTCCGAAAGTCTATCCCATTGCCATTCACTCGGGCTCAATGTGAAAAACCATGTCGGAGGTCCATAATGAAATAGCATGCAATACAAATCACTACGCGGTTTTTTCCAATACTGTTCGGTATTCGGAAGTTTAGAAAATATTGTTGACAAATTTCCTTCTAGCTCTCCTTTTTTCAATTGATCCAAGTAAGAAGCAGTAGTATATCGCACACGTCCATCGCTAATGTTAAGTTTATGATATATACCACTCGATAATTGTCGAATAGTTTGAGCATTCAAAAGGAAAAACAAGTATTGTTGATTCAACCGAAATTGATTGTTTCGTGACAAAATTCGGACTTTAGCATATTCAAATGAGGAAAGATGGGCAGGCCTTTCTTCATATTCTCCATTAACACCATCAGGATATTCGCACGGAAAACATAATAAATCCAACAACTTATATCGGTTATCTAATGGTTCAGCGTGAACCTTCAACATCTGATAAAGTTCTGTGGCAGTTTTATTCTCCTTCGGAGCGTGCATTCTCTGAATAGTGTACTGTTCATAATAACAATCAGATGGTGTCATTTGCGTCAACAAAGCCCCTGCGCGGCCATCAATCTGTTTATTTACACTTACTTTTTGAATACCGTCCCCTTGTTCGTTTTGTTTTTCTCGTCCAGCAAGCTTTATATCTGGGTCATCAGGACCTTCGTCACTATCGCATTCTTGAGATATTTGGAATTCAATTTCACGTAAATCCGTGTCCAACAAGTCCGAATATCGCTCTGGTAACTTTATTTCGCTGTATAGAATATTGCGTTCTTTCAAAGTCAAAAGGGCGCGAAATACTTTCTGTTTATTGACAATCGATTCCCAAACTTTTTTACTTTTAGTTGGAACGCCACGTACTAACATGTATAGTTCATGATCTGAATTAATTGCTTTTGTCGGAGGACAAATTTTTTCCAATGTTCTTTCTAACGGTAAAGGCAAGTGGAAAGCTCGCCCCTGAGCTTTAACTAACATTTTTCGGTGTGGTATATTTTTTTTATGTACCGTACCCATCTTCAGTACTGTTTGAAATACTTTAGCCCGCTGTATCAAAATTTTCTCAAATTCATTCAAATTTTCAAGTGGAGCAGGTGTAGGTCGAACGTATAAATTATTAAGAACGCACGTGGGAGGTATAACACCAGAGCGGAGCTTGGTTAAACAATACTGACAGATATAATCTGAATCACAGTCTCTATGACTAGCAATGAAGAGCTTCAAATCTTCCCAAATCTTTCCAACTGGAACGACGCGTAAGTTGTCAAGTTTCCTGACATCGGTCAAGCAACAAAGCTTTTGACACGATAGGCAAGGGAAACGTGGCAGATTAAAAGCTTTTTTCTGAAAAGATTTGAATGCATCTGCATACTTGTGAAGTATGGCATCTTCGTCTAATAGTATTTCATCGGTATGTTGAAAATGTGCTGCATTTTCTTTTGCTTCTTCCGCAAATTTTTGCAATTTTCCGACATCCGTCTCATTCAAAGCAGTATCAATTTCCACCACTTTTTGGAGCAATGCTGATACGGTATAAAATAATCGCTTCATCAGCCTCACTTGTGGAAAATGTGGTGCTAAGAATTCTAAAGACAACAACAATGATTCGCAGAGAGAAGGTTGCATATAGCATGCTTGACTATGACCCAACATTTTATCAGTGTGTTTCACTGTACATTTGCGAATTTTTGGCAAAACTGTTTTCAACCTACGCATAGGAATATCACGTATGATAATCAGGAACTTCTCAAGGTTTTTCAAAATAATATCGTCCGGAACTCTGCAATGCTCGGAACAATCCCATGCTCGATACCTGCGGCGGGTCTTTTTTGTAACAATCAACGGGAGCACATTTGATGTTTTCGATTCGATATTCAAAACAATAGGCTCGGTGAATTTTCGGGGATAAACGTAAGCAGTTTCCTCGTAGTATGGTTCAGACCATGCTGTATGCTTCCTAATCGAGCCACATAGAGCAACTATTCGACTATTAATATCAGAGTTCGATACGGCTGATTGAAGTGTTAAACAAATTTCAGCTCTACGTTTTAACTTTTGCAGTGCTAGCCTGAGGGCAAAAATCTTTTTACCTCTAAATCTCAAATTCCATTTAATAATACGTTCAGCTTCGAAAAGAGATTCATGGACAGGATGGGAACGTAATTTTTTCAACAATCGATTAACATACTCTCTTCTATTATTCGACATTTTTATGGTATCATTGGTTTCACGAACTCGATAATACTTCCGAGATAATGATTTGGCCTTCTGTAACTTTAGTTTTCTATTTAAGCATTGTTGAATTTGTTGATGTTGTTTTTCATTTGCGCAAGATTTGATGGACTTTGAAGCTAGAACTTTTTGACGTTTTGGAGGGTTCTGAAGCGTCGCATGGATTGAAATCGAAATTTTCCGCTTTCCAGATTGATTCCTCAAACGACTTGTTTTTATATCATGCCGAGTTGTAGCTGAAAGCAACAAATTCGATTGTTCCTGCGGATTATTGAATTGTGTCTGTACGGGAAATATATTATGACATTTTTTTCCATGATCAATAGAGTTGGCCTGGTTTGATTCAAGTGGAATGTCATTGAGAATCGAACATTTCGAAAGTTCTTGATGATTTACAACCATATCGCTTGCAATGAATTTTCCACACCTTTTGTCATATTCACAATCATTAGTCAGTGATGTAAGCATATTTTTCATGTTAATTCTGAGTAAAGATTTTTCACAACCTGTTTTATTCAAATTTTGTGCATGTTGTAGTGTTTTAGAACCAATAACAAACTTCGTTTCTTTTATCTTGTCATGTGGAGTCTCAGACCAAGTTGTGACTTTGGAAAGTGTACTTTTTTCGTAGCTGGAGTTATTCGTTATTTTTGCCTCGAATGGACATTTAAGATTAATTGACATGGCTGGAGCAGTCAATTTTGGTACAGCAAAAACCGGAGTATTAGAAGGATGCGTCATTTCTTCTTTTATTTGACGCCAATCTGGTACTCTAAAGTTTGACTGTACATGTTCATGTGAAGGATAGTTTCCCACCATATTAGTCTGTTTTTGACTCTCTGTATTGCCGTTTACAAAATCGGGAACTTCCATTGCGATTTGAGATAGTTGATGATTCTTCATTTTTTGTCGTCTAATTGTAGTATCCAAAGCTTTACGCTTTCGTCTCTTTAATTGTTCTAATGAACATATTCTAATAGAATCCCCTTCCTTAACTTTACGGGGAAAATGACTTATTATCCCCGTGTCGAATATTTTTAATAGATGTTGGCGCATATTGTTCACGTCATACTCTATTTTCTCTGGCTTTACACCAAAAAAAAGTGATGTCGCAAAAGCAATGGCAAATACACCGCAGTCATTAGAATTTGGTTGATTTGTCACGACTGGAAATTGGACGGGACGCTGATCAAATGGGTAGTTCGGCAACAATCCCTTGAGATACGTCTTATGGTTTTGATGCAGCTTTTTCTTGTTGAGAGAATCATAAATGAAAATGGTATGGGTATCGTAATATGAACACACCCAATGCCCTCCGGCATTGTTTTGTCCATCTGCACTATGCAAAATTTGAATAAATTTACAATCAGCACTCATTGCATCAATATTATGAGGTAATTGTACTTTCCATGTTCCTTGCATAACAAATTCGGAATTGGAATGTTCTGCTAAAAGGCGACCAAAAGTATCAATGTGATCCTCAGTAAGCCATTCGCCACGGGCTATAATATTTCGATCTCCGGTTTTTAATTCGTTCATAACCATTTTTTAAATGATTATTTAGTACCACTTATAGCAATTTTCAGTTCAACGCACGCTGTAGCTTTTGATACAGTACACGTAACAGCTTCTTGTACAGCGCTAGAAGCAGCTTTACGAATAGCGCTTGAAGCAGCTTCAAGTATAGCGCTAGAAGCAGCTTTTGTTATAGCGCTGAAAGCTGCTATTAATAGAGCGCTTAAGCAGCAGCCGTTTGAAAATATTGCAAAAAGATAATGTGAAATGAAAGAAGTCCTCTTCACGAAATGTCTCTGGAAGTTGCGAACACCTGCACACAAAAAAATTGTACTGATTGTAAACGAAAAGTAAAAAATCTGTAAATGAAAAGGAACTTTTCATTTAAAATCATAAAAGTGACGAAAACTGTCACTTTATGTTAAAAAAATTGTAACCAAAAAGCGACTTTTCCGAGCACGAGGGTAAAAAATAAAAAATCATCAAACCACATGCGTCGACAGAAAGTTAAAGAAATATCAGGTTCATTTCTCAATTAATGACAATATAATTACAATAAGAGAGATTTTACTCGTGGTCAGCATCTGTTTGTTGGCAGAATCTTTGCAAGTCACAATTTTACAATCCTTTCAAGATTTTACATCTGGACAAACATAGGTAATAGTTATAGAAAAATAACGATTTCCTTGAAAATCGTAATCACAAATGGATTTTTTATGTTGTGTTGGAAAGTATTCTGTTTTCACTTTTTTGTTTATTTATGAGAAAACATTTTTCCCCCAATATTTTGTTATCAGGAAATATATTTCCTCAAATTTCTCCTGCATTTTTTTTGTCATTTATCTTGAATGTAGAATGCTAACGCCTTAGTAAACTTCAAAGAAACTTTTTTGCTTTTGGCGTTGCCGCTGCCGGTGTACTTAAACCCGTACTAGTCCAGGAATCTTAGTACCAAAAATGGTTTAACTCCCGGAAAAATCCTGATAGATAATTTATTTTGAGATTATGTCAGAGGGTGTCTCATTAATATAAAACCAAGCTTCTGTTGTGCAAAACCGCGAGCATTAGCTGACATCTTGAAAAACGTCTATTTGCAAATCTCAAAAACGGTGAGTTTTACGTTAAAAATAGTACAAAATAAAATTAGGTTTTTTTTCATCGACTAATCGCGGAAAATGTCAACAATGGAGAAAAAAGTTCAAAATGAAAAATATTGGAAATTTTATCTCCTATAAAATAAGTCCTCCCTATTTTTAACGTGAAACTTACCATTTTCAAGATATTTGCAAAAAGGCGTTTTTCAAGATAGTGACTAAAACTCTCGCGATTTCGAACGACAGAAACTTGTTTTCATACTTAGGAGAGATCCGCTATCATCGAATCAAAAAATCAATTGTCATGATATTTTGCCCAGCGAATGACTAAAAATCCTGTTCTATACCGTTTAAACGCACTTATATTCCTATCATATTGCGGTTTACTAATCCTACGCCCGTTGGTCAATAAGAATAGGGAAACTTTACACCAGGTGTAAAGTATCGTTGACATACATTTTAACACCGGTTTTACTGCACCGAGTGTTACTAAACCGGAATAAAAACGCTGTGTAAACGTAGTCCATCAGTTCTTGGGGAAGCCCCGTTGCCAGCGGAACAGAAGCGGTCGTATTTCATTGACTCGCTGAGAGTCCACCAGCGATATGCACCGCTACCCGTGAAATAACGACTGGCTTTTTCTTTCAATATTTGTTCGGATTTTATTTCATTCACAAGATTGTTTGTTCAGTTAATCAATTCACTTTAATTGTTTTAACTTGAAAACTTAATTCCATCACGCTTCTACGTTGATCATTTGGTAATTTCAATGTAAGGATATTATTATATTTTTGGTTGAATATAAAAAAAAAATTGGTTGGCATGGTTCTAATTGTTAGAAAGCAAGATTTTGAGATTTTTAATAGTTGCTGATTGTCTACTAATTTCCATAAAGCGACCCGAGCCGGACGAGTATTATTAACACGTATTAGAACAATTCCAGATTGTTAAAATTGTGATTACTCATAAAATACTTGTCCACTAATTGATATCATAAATTTTACAACTGTACATAACTTAGATGGTAAAGTTTTTGATTCACGAAATTTTTCCCAAGTTCCTGATGTGTCCCGTAGGAATGAAAATATTCCGAATTACCATTAAATACTTGGCCTTGAATTGATATCATCAATTTTCATGCTGCACGTAACTTGAATGAAAATTTTTTTCATTCGATTTGGATGTTAATAAGATGAGCATAACGGGGCATCGGTTTCCAAAATGTTTTCCATTTCAAGCGCGATTTTTTGGTTTTTCATTTCTCACGTATTATTTGAATTTTATTTCCACTTTACAAAAGAATTATGGATTTTTATTTTTCTTTAATATAATTATGATTTGTAAAATTTTTTCTGAATTGTTATGTAAAACTTATTTACAGTCAGTTTCGTATTTTTTTTATGGAATAATGTTTTTTCATGATATGTAAATTTTTTTCTGAATTGTTATGTAGAATTTATTTACAGTCAATTTCGCAATTTTTTTATGGAATTTTTTATACACTTTTTGTGATATGACCAGGAAACCAAGGACCATCAATGCACTTGTCCCAACCTTTTTTTCCCTAGGTTATATTTTTGGTTGAATAAAAAAAATAATAAACAATAGTGAAAGCAGCAATATTAATAAGACTCTTATTCAAACTAGCATCTCGCTTATCGTTTTTCCAGTTACTGAATGGGAGTTTATAAAAAATCAAAAAAGTTAATTTTTTTCAATCGTGCCCTTTTACATGTATAATTAATTTCCATGCACAGGAAGAAAACAGAAAAAAAGATTCCTAATTCATTTATCAATGTCAAGTATCGGTATAACAAAAGATGCCACATTTTTTATATATTCTTGGTTGATATATAAAAAAAAAAAAACAATGATAATAAGCAGCAATATCAAAAAGGCTCATATTCAAACCAGTATTCCATTTAACATTGTTGGAGTTAAGAGTATGAAAAAATGAAAAAGTGGTCGTACGCTATATGTATAATATTTAATCATAATATAACGATTGCCGTCAAGTAAATGAATAACTTGTAAAGTACAATACAAGATGTGAAGGAGTATAGTGGAATATTGCATAATAAACAAACTCACACCGGACAGCGATTGCACCGGTTCTAAGAAAAATAAACTTGACGTATTGGGTTAGCTTCTGAAAGGCAAAAATTATGACTTTTCGCCAGACTATTTGAGAAATCTTGTGTTTATTTATTTTATTTTTTGAAATAAGGAACTTCACCGTCAAATTCATAAAAAATCCTGAATGCTCTCGGAAAACTTGATCAACTGGCTTTAATTTGATAACTTCAAAATTGACAAACACAGACAATCCGAAATAACAAAAGTTTCATTGGTTGAATGATCAAAATGCAAATTCAACTTTATAAAACTGTATCGAATGTTTTGATAAACCTATTATTATGGCACACCAGGGTTGAACAAATTTATTTGACAACTCATTTATTGTACTGATTTGATATTGAGTACCACGTTCACGAACTTTTAAACATAACTATGGCGAAACCAAAAATTCAAACAAATCTGTGTGTAGAAATTCCAGTTATTGTGGGCCGCAGCAAACACTATTTTGTCAAAACAGAATCTTTCTCCAATTACCAAAGAAAAGTAAGGTATTGAATTTTCTTTAAATTGATTTAAACATTATATATATATTTCTCATATTCATTTGTTGCAATGGTATCTTGAGTATTATGAGTTTTCAGTCACCCTGGATAAATGAAATATGTGTGAAAACTTTTACTGACCGACAGCGATAAAACTTTTTTCGATAACAGCGATACAAAACAGAATCTTTCTCTAATTACCAAAGAAAAGTAAGGTATTTAATTTTCTTTAAATTGATTTAAACATTATATCATTTGTTGCAATGGTATCTTGAGTATTATGAGTTTTCAGTCACCCTGGATAAATAAAATATGAGTGTGAAAACTTTTACTGACCGACAGCGATAAAACTTTTTTCGATATCCATCTAATAATATTAGAGTTTGGCAGGGGCTCACACCAGCTTTTTTTTAACCTGACATCATGGTACTATAATTATTGAGATGTTAATTCTCCAATACCAAAAAAAGTAAGGTGTTGACTTTTTTTCAAATTTATTTGAATTATATTTTACTCATATATGGTTTCTTGAGTAGATGAGTTTTCAGTCACCCTGAATAAATAAAATGTGAGTGAAAACTTTTACTGACAGACAGCGATAAAACTTTTTTTTGATATCCATCTAATTAGAGTGTGGCAAGGGTGCGCACCAGCATTTTTTTAAATCTGACATCATGGTACAATAAATATGTTAATATTTTGTTTATTTTTCACCCTTACGCTATGCATTTTTATCACGTTCAATGAAAAAAACATAACTAGGAGATCTGAAACGCAGTTCGTTCTAAAAAATAGCAATGGTTTATTTTTTTGAGAATACTGCAAAGGAAAATTTAAGTGATTACTTTTATAAATGCAACCTATTTTGGTAGCAGGAGCTTAGCGAATGTAGTTGAAATGTACCTGAACTGAGACGATCAATTGTATTAAAAAATTATGCACTCTTGCTGGAATTGAAAACTCGCAATAAAAGACTTATTGTTCATCCCTTAAAGCATTAACAGAGCATGAACTCTTTTTAGAAAAACATTAGTAATTAGTAAAAAAAATTCTCTGTACCTTATAAATTGAAGACAACACTTTTTCTGTGTCCGGCTTTTATCAGGTCCTGATAAAACTGTGAATTTGTGTTTTTGCACAAAACACAAATTTCCTGTAGATATAGATAAACCATTGTTATAAAAAAACTATGCCAAAATATATAAGATACTGACAGATCACGCTCATTGCATGACACTCGTCACATATATCTCGATCGCGTAATATATACGCAACTTTAATATGAAATGAAAAACAGACATAGTAAAAATATTCTCTGTACCTTAAATTGAAGACAAACTTTTTCCTTTATATCCGATCTCGATAACAAATTTACATCAGAAGAGGATGAAGGATACAATCGAAGGTAAATCACCTGTAGATAAACCATTGTTATAAAAAAGCAACGCAAATGACAGACACTCGTTACATATCTCGGTCGCGTAAAATATACGTAACTGTAATAATAATGCGAAACGAATTTCGATGTCCGCCACGAAAATGAATAACGATGTTTTATATTTCTGTAGAGAAAGGATTTTATATTTCTGAAGAGAAAGGATAAAAGCATTAAAAATACTTTCAAATAATAGAAATGTACACTATTATCACAATTATATCACAAATAAAATACAGTCTCGATTTTCTCATAAGAGTGTTAATAATGAGTCTTCATCGGTGAACAAAAGCCACTATGATAAACAAACTTTTTTTATGTCATATTAGATCAGGTTTTTTCCGACAGGAGGCGACCGAGAAATTTTGAATAAGTGAGAGGGAAATACTACACTCCAATTCTGAGATCGGTATTACTGATGTTTTCGGTAACGATATATTAATCGGTATTACTAATCGGTAATGATAATGCTGAGATCGGTATTATACTGATGTTTTCGGTTATATATATTAATAATGAGTTTTCATCGGTGAACAAAAGCTACTATCATGAACAAACTTTTTTCATGTCATATTAGGTCAGGTTTTTTCCGACAGGAGGCGACCGAGAAATTTTGAATTAGTGAGAGAGAAATACTACACTCCAATCCTGAGATCGGTATTACTGATGTTTTCGGTAATGATATATATATTAATAATGAGTTTTCATCGGTGAACAAAAGCCACTATCATGAACAAACTTTTTTCATATCATATTAGGTCAGGTTTTTTCCGACAGGAGGCGACCGAGAAATTTTGAATTAGTGAGAGGGAAATACTACACTCCAATCCTGAGATCGGTATTACTGATGTTTTCGGTATAATGATAATCAGGTTGAATAAAAAAATAACGAACATGTTGTTATTAACGAATAGTTGGAATCAGTGGTTAATTGAAATTAGTTTTAAAATAAAAATGTATTTTCGAACAGTCGCGTCTACATTGGGATAGTTGGAATGGTTATTACAAAATCATTCGTATGCTAATAAATTGTAATCGAAAGATATTCGTTTGGTGGTGATAAAAATTTAGTCTAAAACGTTAGTTGCAGTTGCTTTATCGATCTAAGCGCTCACTCGACAATAATGATAAATACCCTAGGTAGGTATATATCCAAAGCAAGATTGCGATATAATGATAATGATGTTTTCGGTAATAATATATATTAATAATGAACTTTCATCGGTGAACAAAAGCTACTATCATGAACAAACTTTTTTCATGTCATATTAAGTCAGGTTTTTTCCGACAGGAGGCGACCGAGAAATTTTGAATTAGTGAGAGGGAAATACTACACTCCAATCCTGAGATCGGTATTACTGATGTTTTCGGTATAATGATAATCAGGTTGAATAAAAAAATAACGAACATGTTGTCATTAACGAATAGTTGAAATCAGTGGTTAAAAAATAAAAATTTATTTTCTAACAGTCGCGTCTACATTGGGATGGTTGGAATGGTTATTACAAAATCATTCGTATGCTAATAAATTGTAATCGAAAGATATTCGTTTGGTAGTGATAGGAATTTAGTCTAAAACGTTAGTTGCAGTTGATTTATCGATCTAAGCGCTCACTCGATGATAATGATAATATACCCTAGGTAGGTATATATCCAAAACAAGATTGCGAAACGAAGAGAAGAAAGTGAGTGAGCGAAGAGAGGTACACAGTGTGCAAGATTGTAAGAAAGGATGCCAATGATTTTATAAAATAGTGCAAGAAAGTGCGAAAGAAAGCGGAAGGATGCAAGAGAGAGTGAGAGAACGTGAAAGAAATATGAAAAAGAGCGAGAGAGTGTGAAAGAGTGCAGTTTAGATGTAGATTCCGAGTGCAACCTTATGCGTGGGAGTGAAAGAGCGTACAAGAGTTCACGAAATAAAACGACAAAATGCAAGAAGATACGCGAGAATGCGAAAGAGAATACGAAAAGATCTGCGCGGGTACACGGGGATGAGGAAAGTGTGGGAGAGCGCAATAGAATGCGAGGGGTAGCTAGAGTGCGAATGAGAGTGCGAGATAGAAAGAGAGAGAGAGACATGCTCGATACCTCTCATCGAGTGAGCGCTTAGATCGATATAATTAACTGCAACTAACGTTTTAGACTAAATTCCTATCACCACCAAACGAATGTCTTTCGATTACAATTTATTAGCATACGAATGATTTTGTAATAACCATTCCGACCATCCCAATGTAGACGTGACTGTTCGAAAATATTTTTTTATTCTAAACTAATTTCAATTAACCACTGATTCCAACTATTCGTTAATAACAACATGTTCGTTATTTTTTTATTTAATCTGAGTTACCCACACCCCTACCGTTTTTTCTTATCTTTAATAGGTAGGGTCTGAACAGGCTCAAAATAGCTTGTTTTCATAACCCCGGGTTATATGTTAACGGTTATGATTCTCAACAAGTGTTGCAGCGCGTCATTTAAATTATGATGTAAAATATTTTATGAATAAAGTAACCAGTGATCGAGAGAAGTACTTATTTATTATAATTATATACTAAACTATCATTTTGATTGTTTACGACCACGGAAAAGTTCTATATCGATTGAGCACTTAATTCAATCGTACATGCAAGCCGTCGCTAGGAATAATAATTTGATGATCGTAATGTTTCCACAATATAGGAGAGCTAGATATAGCATGATTGATCAATCCGATTATTTTCGATAAAGCTACCATCTGTCGGTAACAAGTGGTCAGAGCGCGGCAGGGGTTCCCCGCTTTCTCTTTGTCACATTTCCTATTTCACGATTCTTTATTGATAGTTTGTTCGCTTGACATAAAAAAATTCCCTTAAACAAAAGGATTATTTTTTATCTAAAACTACTTTCACTTATGGCCGTTTTTTCCGAAGTACTTCAAACTCCGTTCAGATTTGTTCATATAGTTTTGACATAGGATGAACCAAGCTTAAACTTAGATTAATACTGTGCTACGTTTATCTCAATTGTTTAAGATCTGTTTATCTCAATTGTTTTCTTAATTGTTGTAAGAGAAACCTTACTCGACAAAATGAGTTTTCATTCATCTAAAACGACTTTCACCTAATTCGTAACGTTCTCGATTGTTCAAGATAAATGTAACGATTAATTCAGAACGTTTATCTCGATTGCTCAAGATAAATGTAACGATAACGCTTGATATTGAAAATGCCACCTGGTGAGAAAAAATTTTCAAACTCGCATTTCCATCTTGATGGGTCACACTCCAGCGTTTCATTTCCATTCTACCTCTCATCATCAACAGACGTATATACCAGTAAGTAGCGTTCGTTGTTTCTATTTAATGGATAATAATTATAAAATCTATTGTAGTGATCGAATTAATCGTTTAATTACAGAAAAAAAATCGCTGGAATGGACGTCGATGGCGAGCTTCGGGCTCATAATAATGAGAACGGCGATAATCAGCCACGAGGCAATGACGATCCGCACCAACAAGGAGGGCCGCCAGAAAATGGCGATCAGATCGGCGAGCAGCAACATCGACCGCAACAAGCCAGCGAGAGCCAGAGAAAAAGTAAGTTAGAGGTTGATAATGATAATTGAAAGTCCGTCAAGATGTCCGTTTGTTTCACAGTTTGTCATTTTTTATTCCAGAACGGGGCACACGAGCGGGATGGCGGGCCCGCGAGGCCAAAAAAATTGATTTCATTGCACGTTTGAATGAGCGGACGGGACAAATCATCGCCGATCGCTATTGGCGGAATTGGCGAGGTGGTCGTGGCAGCCGAAGTCGTCGTGGATGAGTGGTATATATATATGATGACAAGAAATTAAAAAATATATCTGTTGGTTTTTCATTCATATGATTGTTTTTATTTCTTTTCATTTGTTTCAGAATCATTATGAATGGGTTTCAATCTACTTCATTATTTTTATGTTTATTTATGAATAATAAAAAAATCATATAAAATAAAAATATTAAATGAAAATTACAATGCTCCTGTGTTTTTTTAAAATTATTTATGCATATAATGTGTTGACCGAATCGGTAATTAAAATAAGAGGCAAAAATTGCTTAATGTTTCTATCGGGTACGTTGTTTACACTATCCTTTTATTATTCCCACAGCAAGAGGAAAAAAATGAAATTTTTTATTTTCAATATTGACTGAAGTAAAAAACATTCAGTCCAGTTACACATTCCACAAGCTCTATAGTCCAAAATGTAGAAACTTTTTTTTCATGAAAAATAGAAAACTGAACCCTAAAAAGAATTTATCACTAAGGTCGATTTATCCCATAAATAGAAAATTTCGAAATTTTTTTTTCGGAAATCAGAAAACAATAGAAAAAGGAAAAATTCGCGAATTTTGGGTTTAGATTTTTCTTCATATCATATACAGCAGTTTTTGTGTGAAATTTAAAAATTTCATACGTTTATGAAATTACAGTTACAGACGAAATCAACAAGTTTTTGAAGATGTTTGGTCCACAGTTGAGAAATTTTGTTTTCGATCTCATCGAGAACTCTTTTCAAAATCTCGACTTCCGTGTTGACGAACAAATTTTTAACGCGAGCGTAATCGTTTATGCCGAGATTAACGATTTATATTTTTCTCGAGCTTGGCAGGCATGCAAAATAGAAATCGATAACGTTGCATCAAAGCGAGTGAACTTCTCGTCGAATCTTCACGGTCTCTGCGTACCAAACCTCCTCAAAAAGCTTGTTCGCCTTTGTCATTGATATTTTTATAGCAGATTCCAATTTATCCCTGGGATTATTCCCAAACTTTCTCACGTCCGAGTCGAACTGCTCTTTCAGAAGTACAATCGTTTCCAATTACTCCATCACTCCTCCGACGTTTGCCTGCAATCAATTTTAAAACTACCCAATTAATTTTCAATGAAAAGAGCAACAATTTTTTCCACTTCAATTCCCATTTACTTAGGTTCAGAAAAGATAATTACCTTTCTTCTGAGAGTTTACTTTGCACCACAAATATTTGTTTTTCTGTGTCGACTGACACGTGCAGTTGTCCGTCGAAATAATTTTGCCTCAATCTCCATAAATCTGGCAATTGCTCCGCCACGACGTCCCCCAAAGCCTCAATGCGTTGTACATGCGCGGGCACGTTGTAATATGCGCTCTCGTCACCTGCTGCTCCGGAACCATCCGAACTGAGAAAATCCTGCACGCAACGTTTAATGTTTTTTTTCTAGATAGGCTGCGTGGGAAACTGCAATTTGGGAAACGAAAATCTGTCAATTATCGGTATTTTTTAAATTTTAGACATAAACTGATTCTAATTCACAAAATTCATTTTTCGAGAATTATTTGAAATAAATTAGCAATTGCATCCCAAGCCGGTTCGCCACTAGCTTCGAGATTAACGAGATTTCTAATAATAATTTTTTTCTTACTTTCAAGTGCAAAGGGAGTTTCCTCGGGTTTTTTTTCTGAATATTTGGTCCGCAGTTGAGAAATTTTGTTTTCGATCTCATCGAGAACTCTTTTCAAAAACTCGACTTCCGTGTTGACGAACAAATTTTTAACGCGAGCGTAATCGTTTATGCCGAGATTAACGATTTATATTTTTCTCGAGCTTGGCAGGCATGCAAAATAGAAATCGCTAACGTTGCATCAAAGCGAGTGAACTTCTCGTCGAATCTTCACGGTCTCTGCGTACCAAACATCCTCAAAAAGCTTGTTCGCCTTTGTCATTGATATTTTTATAGCAGATTCCAATTTATCCCTTGGATTATTCCCAAACTTTCTCACGTCCGAGTCGAACTGCTCTTTCAGAAGTACAATCGTTTCCAATTACTCCATCACTGCTCCGACGTTTGCCTGCAATCAATTTTAAAACTACCCAATTAATTTTCAATGAAAAGAGCAACAATTTTTTCCACTTCAATTCCCATTTACTTAGGCTCAGAAAAGATAATTACCTTTCTTCTGAGAGTTTACTTTGCACCACAAATATTTGTTTTTCTGTGTCGACTGACACGTGCAATTGTCCGTCGAAATAATTTTGCCCCAATCTCCATAAATCTGGCAATTGCTCCGCCACGACGTCCCCCAAAGCCTCAATGCATTGCACATGCGCGGGCACGTTGTAAAATGCGCTCTCGTCACCTGCTGCTCCGGAACCATCCGAACTAAGAAAATCCTGCACGCAACGTTTAATGCTTTTTTCTAGATAGGCTGCGTGGGAAACTGCAATTTGGGAAACGAAAATCTGTCAATTATCGGTTTTTTTCAATTTTAGACATAAACTGATTCTAATTCACAAAATTCATTTTTCGAGAATTATGAAATAAACTAGCAATTGCATCCCAAGCCGGTTCGCCACTAGCTTCGAGATTATCGAGATTTCAAATAATAATTTTTTTCTGTCTTTCAAGTGCAAAGGGAGTTTCCTCGGGTTTTTTTTCTCAATATTTGGTCCGCAGTTGAGAAATTTTGTTTTTGATCTCGTCGAGAACACTTCAAAATCTCGACTTCCGTGTTAACGAACAAATTTTCAACGCGAGCGTAATCGTTTATGCCGAGATCATAATTACCACGATTTATATTTTTCTCGAGCTTGGCAGGCATGCAAAATAGAAATCGATAACATTGCATCAAACCGAGTGAACTTCTCGTCGAATCTTCACGATCTCTGCGTACCAAACATCCTCAAAAACTTGTTCGCCGTCGTCACTGATATTTTATCGCAGATTCCAATTTGTCCCTTGGATTATTCCCAAACTTTCTCACGTCCGAGTCGAACTGCTCTTTCAGAAGTATAATCATTTTCAATTACTCCATCACTGCTCCGACGTTTACCTGCAATCAATTTAAAAATTAAGCAATTAATTTTTAATGAAAACAGCAACAATTTTTTCCACTCCAATTCTTATTTACTTACGTTGAGAAAAGGTAACCTTTCTTCTGAGAGTTTACTTTGCATTGTAAATAAACCAAACTAGCTTGGAGACGATCGTCCGTTGTCGCATAATGATGTTGCAACAAAAACCAACCGCGATGAAATTTTTCACTTGCTAATTCTCCAGAGCGATCATCAAAAAGTTCGCAGAGTTCATCTTCCGGCAATGTTTTTCTTCCAAGAATTTTACACCATTGAAATCGACATGGTCATCCGTTATCGCATAATGATGTTGCAACAAAAACCAACCGCGATGAAATTTTTCACTGGTTAATTCTCCAGAGCGATCATCAAAAAGTTCGCAGAGTTCATCCTCCGGCAATGTTTTTCTTCCAAGAATATTTTATTAATATCGAGATGGTCGTTCGTTGTCGCATAATGATAACACAAGAAATTTTCTTGCTGATAATTTGTCGATGAGAGAGCTTGTCTGCTCCAAACAAAACTTGTGGACCAGAGCTTTTTTCACTCACACTGCTGACTCTTTTATTGGCCCGATCATTTCATGGTACCCTTTGAATTGGATGTCAAACTTTCCTGACCCCTGCTTCTTGTTGTTACCAAAATATCTCCTCGGCCTTTGCACATCCCAGAACGAGCTATTATTTAGTTCAGGGACTTCCATTCTGCAGAAAGCAAACAATCACAGCCACATATTGTGAGTCCTAATTCCAGGATTCATTTATATTTTACAGCTTGAAACGGTTTCATAAATTTTCGTTGCAAGAACAATTTGTTTTGTGGCAAAATTTTATTCATATTCGAGGACCTTTACTTTTCGAATTGTTTATTGCAACAACTAACTTATAGACTGAATTAAAAAATTAACAACTGGACATTAAAAAAGCTCAAAAAAAGTGAAAATTATAATAAAAAATTGAACTATTTGTTCGATTACTAACGTATAAGAGATTGGGCTTTGGTGCCCAAAAATTCGCCTTAAACTGTTACTCCGCGGTCTGCACTCGTACATAAGCTCAGTCCAGCAAACACTGTCACTTTTGATTAAAAATATTGTAAAACCCGCACTTTTAATGAACTCATAACACTGATTTAAACCAAAAATTCGCCTCGAACTGTCACTCTTCCGCGGTCGCACTCGTACATAACCTCAGTCCAGCGAACTATATAAAACTGTCAGTTTTAAAGAGATTGTAATTTTATTAAACGATGAACTCATTAAACTAATTTGAAGCTTTGGTGCCCAGAAATTCGCCTCGAACTGTCACTCTTCCGTGGTCTGCACTCGTACATAACCTCAGTCCAGCAAACGGTATAAATTTTTTATATTACAGAGATTGTAATGTAATAACCCGCACTTTAAATTAACTCATTGAATTTTTTTATATTATGCACAAAATTATGTTTTTTTAGAAATTAGTATTGCAATTCGTAAACGTTAAACCGAGGTTTGTTTTGATCACACGTTTACTGACTACGTTTGATTAATAGCTAAACCAGAATAAGAGCGCTATGTATTGTAAACAGACTACGTTTACACGACGCTCTTATTCCGGTTTAGTTATTCCGGTTTTATAGTTTTTTCAAAAAGGTATACCTAACCTAAGCAATTCAGAGCGAGACCATTTTTTATATATAGTTATTCAAAAAGGAATACCTAAGCAATTCAGAGCGAGACCATTTATATATGGCCAAGGTTTCTGAATGCATGCTCGCTGTATTTTAACATGCTTGCTGTATTTTAATGCATTCCATTAGATGACGATGAGCGTTTTTTTTATCCCGCACTTCGGAACTCCGTTTTTTGGTTGTGTGTATTTGTCAAAAAAACCATCACGACAAGAACTGACATTTGTTATATATATAGATATAGACTCATGAACTTTATTCCGCTGGAACGGTACAGCGAGTGTACTGACCAATCGCAACTCATTATTTTTGTCGCCGGGATCCCGGGACCCGAGCTTCCATAGGAATGGGTTATAGCTGGCATCAAGAGGCCTTTGATGGTGTTCTATACAGACACGGTAAATCCATAAATGTGTTAGTAACTTTTGCATAATCTTGAGCCCGTGCAAAGTTTTTTCTCAGCAATTACGCCACCGATCATACTAATTTAGGGCGCAATCGAAAGAGAATTTATTAATTAATCTCCAGTTCAATTTTTGAAGCCTCAGATGACTCATGAGTTTCGTAATTGAACAAAATGATGTGCCAATTTTACCCCCACCACCGCGATTCGTTTTATTCAGAGAAAAGATAGTCTCGGCGAGCTCGGGCCAGCAGACGACAGGGCTGTCAATCAATGTACTTGTCCCGAGACTCTACCGAGTCTCTTGATCGGTGATCACCAATTTTCATGTTTATGAACGTTAGGAAACGACATCACTCGATTGTAAGGTATGATCTCGAATCGCACGTCGGAAAGCTGTTCAGTTCGAAATGTCAGTGAATCTTGTTAATTTTTATCGATTCACACAAAAGTGTATCTGTGATCACCAATTTTCACGTTTATGATGGTTCGGAATCGACATCACTCGATTGTAATATTTGATCTCGATTTGCACATCGGAAAGCGATTCAGAACGGAATGTCAGTGAATCTTGTTAATTTGTGTCGATTCACAAAAAAGTGTATCGGTGATCACCAATTTTCATGTTTATGATGGTTCGGAAACGACATCACTCGATTGTAAGTGGTGATCGCGATTCGCACATCGGAAAGCGATTCAGAACGCAATGTCTGTGAATCTGGTTAATTTGTGTCGATTCAAACAAAAGTATATCGGTGATCTGCAATTTTCACGTTTATGAACGTTCGGAAACGACATCACTCGATTGTAATGTATGATCTCGATTCGCACATCGGAAAGCGATTCAGAACGAAATGTCAGTGAATCTTGTCAATTTGTGTCGATTCACAAAAAAGTGTATCGGTGATCACCAATTTTCATGTTTATGAACGTTAGGAAACGACATCACTCGATTGTAATGTATGAACTCGATTTGCACATCGGAAAGCGATTCAGAACGAAATGTCAGTGAATCTTGTTAATTTGTGTCGATTCACACAAAAGTGTATCGGTGATCACCAATTTTCATGTTTATGAACGTTCGGAAACGGCATCACTCGATTGTAAGGTATGATCTCGAATCGCACGTCGGAAAGCTGTTCAGTTCGAAAAGTCAGTGAATCTGTTTAATTTTTATCGATTCACACAAAAGTGTATCGGTGATCACCAATGGTCATGTTTATGAACGTTCGGAAACGACATCACTCGATTGTAAGGTGTGATCGCGATTCGCACATCGGAAAGCGATTCAGAACGAAATGTCTGTGAATCTGGTTAATTTGTTTCGATTCACACAAAAGTATATCGGTGATCTCCAATTTTCACGTTTATGAACGTTCGGAAACGACATCACTCGATTGTAATGTTTGATCTCGATTTGCACATCGGAAAGCGATTCAGAACGAAATGTCAGTGAATCTTGTTAATTTGTGTCGATTCACACAAAAGTGTATCGGTGATCACCAATTTTCATGTTTATGAACGTTCGGAAACGACATCACTCGATTGTAAGTTATGATCTCGGATCGCACGTCGAAAAGCTGTTCTGTTAGAAATGTCAGTGAATGTGTTAAATTGTATCGATTCACACAAAAGTGTATCGGTAATCACTAATTTTCACGTTTATGAACGTTCGGAAATGACATAACTCGATTGTAAGTTATGATCTCGGATCGCACGTCGGAAAGCTGTTCTGTTCGAAATGACAGTGAATCTTCTTGATTTGTTGCGATTCTCACAAAAGTGTATCGGTGATCACCAATTTTCACGTTTATGAACGTTCGGAAACGACATTACTCGATTGTAAGGTATGATCTCGATTTGCACATCGGAAAGCGATTCAGAACGAAATGTCAGTGAATCTTGTCAATTTGTGTCGATTCACACAAAAGTGTATCGGTGATCACCAATTTTCATGTTTATGAACGTTAGGAAACGACATCACTCGATTGTAAGGTATGATCTCGAATCGCACGTCGGAAAGCTGTTCAGTTCGAAATGTCAGTGAATCTTGTTAATTTTTATCGATTCACACAAAAGTGTATCTGTGATCACCAATTTTCACGTTTATGATGGTTCGGAATCGACATCACTCGATTGTAATATTTGATCTCGATTTGCACATCGGAAAGCGATTCAGAAAGGAATGTCAGTGAATCTTGTTAATTTGTGTCGATTCACAAAAAAGTGTATCGGTGATCACCAATTTTCACGTTTGTGAACGTTCGGAAATGACATAACTCGATTGTAAGTTATGATCTCGGATCGCACGTCAGAAAGCTGTTCTGTTCGAAATGTCAGTGAATCTTCTTGATTTGTTGCGATTCTCTAAAAAGTGTATCGGTGATCACCAATTTTCACGTTTATGAACGTTCGGAAACGACATCACTCGATTGTAATGTTTGATCTCGATTTGCACATCGGAAAGCGATTCAGAACGAAATGTCAGCGAATCTTGTTAATTTGTGTCGATTCACACAAAAGTGTATCGGTGATCACCAATTTTCATGTTTATGAACGTTCGGAAACGACATCACTCGATTGTAAGGTATGATCTCGAATCGCACGTCGGAAAGCTGTTCAGTTCGAAATGTCAGTGAATCTTGTTAATTTTTATCGATTCACACAAAAGTGTATCGGTGATCACCAATGGTCATGTTTATGAACGTTCGGAAACGACATCACTCGATTCTAAGGTGTGATCGCGATTCGCACATCGGAAAGCGATTCAGAACGAAATGTCAGCGAATCTTGTTAATTTGTGTCGATTCACACAAAAGTGTATCGGTGATCACCAATTTTCATGTTTATGAACGGTAGGAAACGTCATCACTCGATTGTAAGGTATGATCTCGAATCGCACGTCGGAAAGCTGTTCAGTTCGAAATGTCAGTGAATCTTGTTAATTTTTAGCGATTCACACAAAAGTGTATCGGTGATCACCAATTTTAACGTTTGTGAACGTTCGGAAATGACATCACTCGATTGTAAGTTATGATCTCGGATCGCACGTCGAAAAGCTGTTCTGTTCGAAATGTCAGTGAATGTGTTAAATTGTATCGATTCACACAAAAGTGTATTGGTGATCACCAATTTTCACGTTTGTGAACGTTCGGAAATGACATAACTCGATTGTAAGTTATGATCTCGGATCGCACGTCGGAAAGCTGTTCTGTTCGAAATGTCAGTGAATCTTCTTGATTTGTTGCGATTCTCTAAAAAGTGTATCGGTGATCACCAATTTTCACGTTTATGAACGTTCGGGAACGACATCACTCGATTGTAATGTTTGATCTCGATTTGCACATCGGAAAGCCATTCAGAACGAAATGTCAGTGAATCGAGTTAATTTGTGTCGATTCACACAAAAGTGTATCGGTGATCACCAATTTTCATGTTTATGAACGTTCGGAAACGACATCACTCGATTGTAAGTTATGATCTCGGATCGCACGTCGGAAAGCTGTTCTGTTCGAAATGTCAGTGAATCTTCTTGATTTGTTGCGATTCTCTAAAAAGTGTATCGGTGATCACCAATTTTCACGTTTATGAACGTTCGGGAACGACATCACTCGATTGTAATGTTTGATCTCGATTTGCACATCGGAAAGCGATTCAGAACGAAATGTCAGTGAATCTTGTTAATTTGAGTCGATTCACACAAAAGTGTATCGGTGATCACCAATTTTCATGTTTATGAACGTTCGGAAACGACATCACTCGATTGTAATTTATGATCTCGAATCGAAATGTCATTGAATATTGTTAATTTGTCATGAATTGAACAGAAATTTTATTGGTGATCACCAATCTTTATGTTTATGAACGTTCGGAAACGTTTTCATCGCTCGATTGTCAGTTCAGTTCTCAAATGGCCCTTCGGATTGCGATACTAAATGTCTGTAAACTTAGTGATATGTGACGTTTATCGGTGAACGTTTCCAATCTTTCATAAACACGAAAATAGGTAATCAGCGATAATCTTTTGTGTTAATCGTTACAAATTAACAATTTTTTCCGACATTTCTATCAGAATCGCAATCCGAAATGCGATTCGAGACTGGAACTGACATTCGAACGATGTCGTTTCTGAACGTTCAAAAATATGAAAATTGGTGATCACAAATAAACTTTTGTGAGAATCGTTACAAATTATCAAGATTCACTGGCAATTCGAACAGAATCGGTTTCCGATGTGCGAATCGCGATCACACCTTACAATCGAGTGATGTCGTTTCCGAACCATCAAAAACGTGAAAATTTGATGATCACCGATACACTTTTGTGTGAATCGATACAATTTAACGACATTCACTGACATTTCTTTCTGAATCGCTTTCCGATGTGCGAATCGAGATCATACCTTACAATCGAGTGATGTCATTTCCGAACGTTCATAAACGTGAAACTTGGTGATCACCGATACACTTTTGTGAGAATCGCAACAAATCAAGAAGATTCACTGACATTTCGAACAGAACAGCTTTCCGACGTGCGATCCGAGATCATACCTTACAATCGAGTGATATCGTTTCCGAACGTTCATAAACGTGAAAATTGGAGATCACCGATACAATTTTGTGTGAATCGATAGAATTTAACACATTCACTGACATTTCGAACAGAACAGCTTTTCGACGTGCAATCCGAGATCATAACTTACAATCGAGTCATGTCGTTTCCGACCGTGCATAAACATGAAAATTGGTGATCACCGATTCACTTTTGTGTGAATCGATAGAAATTAAAAAGATTCACAGACATTTCGTTCTGAATCGCTTTCCGATGTGCGGATCGAGATCATAACTTACAATCGAGTGATGTCGTTTACGAACCATCATAAACGTAAAAATTGGAGATCACCGATACACTTTTGTGTGAATCGATACAATTTAACGACATTCACTGACATTTCGAAAAGAGCAGCTTTCCGAAGTGCGATTCGAGATCATAACTTACAATCGAGTTATGTCATTTCCGAACGTTCATAAACGTGAAAATTGGTGATCACCGATACAATTTTGTGTGAATCGATACAATTTAACAGATTCGAACAGAACAGCTTTCCGACGTGCGATTTGAGATCATAACATACACAATCGAGTGATGTCGTTTCCGAACGTTCATAAACATGAAAATTGGTGATCACTGATACACTTTTGTGTGAATCGATACAATTTAACAACATTCACTGACATTTCGTTCTGAATCGCTTTCCGACGTGTAATGATCTCAAATCGCACGTCGGAAAACGATGCTGGTCGAAATGTCAGTGAATGTTGTTAAATTGTATCGATTCACACAAAAGTGTATCAGTGATCACCAATTTTCATGTTTATGAACGTTCGGAAACGACATCACTCGATTGTAAGGTGTGATCGCGATTCGCACATCGGAAAGCGATTCAGAACGAAATGTCAGCGAATCTTGTTAATTTGTGTCGATTCACACAAAAGTGTATCGGTGATCACCAATTTTCATGTTTATGAACGTTAGGAAACGACATCACTCGATTGTAAGGTATGATCTCGAATCGCACGTCGGAAAGCTGTTCAGTTCGAAATGTCAGTGAATCTTGTTAATTTTTATCGATTCACACAAAAGTGTATCTGTGATCACCAATTTTCACGTTTATGATGGTTCGGAATCGACATCACTCGATTGTAATATTTGATCTCGATTTGCACATCGGAAAGCGATTCAGAACGGAATGTCAGTGAATCTTGTTAATTTGTGTCGATTCACAAAAAAGTGTATCGGTGATCACCAATTTTCATGTTTATGATGGTTCGGAAACGACATCACTCGATTGTAAGTGGTGATCGCGATTCGCACATCGGAAAGCGATTCAGAACGAAATGTCTGTGAATCTGGTTAATTTGTGTCGATTCACACAAAAGTATATCGGTGATCTGCAATTTTCACGTTTATGAACGTTCGGAAACGACATCACTCGATTGTAATGTATGATCTCGATTCGCACATCGGAAAGCGATTCAGAACGAAATGTCAGTGAATCTTGTCAATTTGTGTCGATTCACAAAAAAGTGTATCGGTGATCACCAATTTTCATGTTTATGAACGTTAGGAAACGACATCACTCGATTGTAATGTATGAACTCGATTTGCACATCGGAAAGCGATTCAGAACGAAATGTCAGTGAATCTTGTTAATTTGTGTCGATTCACACAAAAGTGTATCGGTGATCACCAATTTTCATGTTTATGAACGTTCGGAAACGGCATCACTCGATTGTAAGGTATGATCTCGAATCGCACGTCGGAAAGCTGTTCAGTTCGAAATGTCAGTGAATCTGTTTAATTTTTATCGATTCACACAAAAGTGTATCGGTGATCACCAATGGTCATGTTTATGAACGTTCGGAAACGACATCACTCGATTGTAAGGTGTGATCGCGATTCGCACATCGGAAAGCGATTCAGAACGAAATGTTTGTGAATCTGGTTAATTTGTTTCGATTCACACAAAAGTATATCGGTGATCTCCAATTTTCCCGTTTATGAACGTTCGGAAACGACATCACTCGATTGTAAGTTATGATCTCGGATCGCACGTCGAAAAGCTGTTCTGTTAGAAATGTCAGTGAATGTGTTAAATTGTATCGATTCACACAAAAGTGTATCGGTAATCACTAATTTTCACGTTTATGAACGTTCGGAAATGACATAACTCGATTGTAAGTTATGATCTCGGATCGCACGTCGGAAAGCTGTTCTGTTCGAAATGTCAGTGAATCTTCTTGATTTGTTGCGATTCTCACAAAAGTGTATCGGTGATCACCAATTTCCACGTTTATGAACGTTCGGAAACGACATTACTCGATTGTACGGTATGATCTCGATTTGCACATCGGAAAGCGATTCAGAACGAAATGTCAGTGAATCTTGTCAATTTGTGTCGATTCACACAAAAGTGTATCGGTGATCACCAATTTTCATGTTTATGAACGTTAGGAAACGACATCACTCGATTGTAAGGTATGATCTCGAATCGCACGTCGGAAAGCTGTTCAGTTCGAAATGTCAGTGAATCTTGTTAATTTTTATCGATTCACACAAAAGTGTATCTGTGATCACCAATTTTCACGTTTATGATGGTTCGGAATCGACATCACTCGATTGTAATATTTGATCTCGATTTGCACATCGGAAAGCGATTCAGAACGGAATGTCAGTGAATCTTGTTAATTTGTGTCGATTCACAAAAAAGTGTATCGGTGATCACCAATTTTCATGTTTATGATGGTTCGGAAACGACATCACTCGATTGTAAGTGGTGATCGCGATTCGCACATCGGAAAGCGATTCAGAACGAAATGTCTGTGAATCTGGTTAATTTGTGTCGATTCACACAAAAGTATATCGGTGATCTGCAATTTTCACGTTTATGAACGTTCGGAAACGACATCACTCGATTGTAATGTATGATCTCGATTCGCACATCGGAAAGCGATTCAGAACGAAATGTCAGTGAATCTTGTCAACTTGTGTCGATTCACACAAAAGTGTATCGGTGATCACCAATTTTCATGTTTATGAACGTTAGGAAACGACATCACTCGATTGTAATGTATGAACTCGATTTGCACATCGGAAAGCGATTCAGAACGAAATGTCAGTGAATCTTGTTAATTTGTGTCGATTCACACAAAAGTGTATCGGTGATCACCAATTTTCATGTTTATGAACGTTCGGAAACGGCATCACTCGATTGTAAGGTATGATCTCGAATCGCACGTCGGAAAGCTGTTCAGTTCGAAATGTCAGTGAATCTGTTTAATTTGTGTCGATTCACACAAAAGTGTATCGGTGATCACCAATTTTCATGCTTATGATCGTTCGAAAACGACATCACTCGATTGTAAGGTATGATCTCGAATCGCACGTCGGAAAGCTGTTCAGTTCGAAATGTCAGTGAATCTTGTTAATTTTTATCGATTCACACAAAAGTGTATCGGTGATCACCAATGGTCATGTTTATGAACGTTCGGAAACGACATCACTCGATTGTAAGGTGTGATCGCGATTCGCACATCGGAAAGCGATTCAGAACGAAATGTCAGCGAATCTTGTTAATTTGTGTCGATTCACACAAAAGTGTATCGGTGATCACCAATTTTCATGTTTATGAACGGTAGGAAACGTCATCACTCGATTGTAAGGTATGATCTCGAATCGCACGTCGGAAAGCTGTTCAGTTCGAAATGTCAGTGAATCTTGTTAATTTTTAGCGATTCACACAAAAGTGTATCGGTGATCACCAATTTTCACGTTTATGAACGTTCGGAAATGACATCACTCGATTGTAAGTTATGATCTCGGATCGCACGTCGGAAAGCTGTTCTGTTCGAAATGTCAGTGAATCTTCTTGATTTGTTGCGATTCTCTAAAAAGTGTATCGGTGATCACCAATTTTCACGTTTATGAACGTTCGGAAACGACATCACTCGATTGTAATGTTTGATCTCGATTTGCACATCGGAAAGCGATTCAGAACGAAATGTCAGTGAATCTTGTTAATTTGTGTCGATTCACACAAAAGTGTATCGGTGATCACCAATTTTCATGTTTATGAACGTTCGGAAACGACATCACTCGATTGTAAGATATGATCTCGGATCGCACGTCGAAAAGCTGTTCTGTTCGAATGTGTTAAATTGTATCGATTCACACAAAATTGTATCGGTGATCTCCAATTTTCACGTTTATGAACGTTCGGAAACGACATCACTCGATTGTAAGTTATGATCTCGAATCGCACGTCGGAAAGCTGTTCAGTTCGAAATGTCAGTGAATCTTGTTAATTTTTATCGATTCACACAAAAGTGTATCGGTGATCACCAATGGTCATGTTTATGAACGTTCGGAAACGACATCACTCGATTGTAAGGTGTGATCGCGATTCGCACATCGGAAAGCGATTCAGAACGAAATGTCAGCGAATCTTGTTAATTTGTGTCGATTCACACAAAAGTGTATCGGTGATCACCAATTTTCATGTTTATGAACGGTAGGAAACGTCATCACTCGATTGTAAGGTATGATCTCGAATCGCACGTCGGAAAGCTGTTCAGTTCGAAATGTCAGTGAATCTTGTTAATTTTTAGCGATTCACACAAAAGTGTATCGGTGATCACCAATTTTCACGTTTATGAACGTTCGGAAACGACATCACTCGATTGTAAGGTGTGATCGCGATTCGCACATCGGAAAGCGATTCAGAACGAAATGTCAGTGAATGTGTTAAATTGTATCGATTCACACAAAAGTGTATCGGTGATCACCAATTTTCACGTTTATGAACGTTCGGAAATGACATAACTCGATTGTAAGTTATGATCTCGAATCGCACGTCGGAAAGCTGTTCAGTTCGAAATGTCAGTGAATCTTGTTAATTTTTAGCGATTCACACAAAAGTGTATCGGTGATCACCAATTTTCACGTTTATGAACGTTCGGAAACGACATCACTCGATTGTAAGGTGTGATCTCGATTTGCACATCGGAAAGCGATTCAGAACGAAATGTCAGTGAATCTTGTTAATTTGTGTCGATTCACACAAAAGTGTATCGGTGATCACCAATTTTCATGTTTATGAACGTTCGGAAACGACATCACTCGATTGTAAGATATGATCTCGGATCGCACGTCGAAAAGCTGTTCTGTTCGAATGTGTTAAATTGTATCGATTCACACAAAATTGTATCGGTGATCTCCAATTTTCACGTTTATGAACGTTCGGAAACGACATCACTCGATTGTAAGTTATGATCTCGAATCGCACGTCGGAAAGCTGTTCAGTTCGAAATGTCAGTGAATGTGTTAAATTGTATCGATTCACACAAAAGTGTATTGGTGATCACCAATTTTCACGTTTGTGAACGTTCGGAAATGACATAACTCGATTGTAAGTTATGATCTCGGATCGCACGTCGGAAAGCTGTTCTGTTCGAAATGTCAGTGAATCTTCTTGATTTGTTGCGATTCTCTAAAAAGTGTATCGGTGATCACCAATTTTCACGTTTATGAACGTTCGGGAACGACATCACTCGATTGTAATGTTTGATCTCGATTTGCACATCGGAAAGCGATTCAGAACGAAATGTCAGTGAATCGAGTTAATTTGTGTCGATTCACACAAAAGTGTATCGGTGATCACCAATTTTCATGTTTATGAACGTTCGGAAACGACATCACTCGATTGTAAGTTATGATCTCGGATCGCACGTCGGAAAGCTGTTCTGTTCGAAATGTCAGTGAATCTTCTTGATTTGTTGCGATTCTCTAAAAAGTGTATCGGTGATCACCAATTTTCACGTTTATGAACGTTCGGGAACGACATCACTCGATTGTAATGTTTGATCTCGATTTGCACATCGGAAAGCGATTCAGAACGAAATGTCAGTGAATCTTGTTAATTTGAGTCGATTCATACAAAAGTGTATCGGTGATCACCAATTTTCATGTTTATGAACGTTCGGAAACGACATCACTCGATTGTAATGTATGATCTCGATTTGCACATCGGAAAGCGATTCAGAACGAAATGTCAGTGAATCTTGTTAATTTGAGTCGATTCACACAAAAGTGTATCGGTGATCACCAATTTTCATGTTTATGAACGTTCGGAAACGACATCACTCGATTGTAATTTATGATCTCGAATCGAAATGTCATTGAATATTGTTAATTTGTCATGAATTGAACAGAAATTTTATTGGTGATCATCAATCTTTATGTTTATGAACGTTCGGAAACGTTTTCATCGCTCGATTGTCAGTTCAGTTCTCAAATGGCCCTTCGGATTGCGATACTAAATGTCTGTAAAATTAGTGATATGTGACGTTTATCGGTGAACGTTTCCAATCTTTCATAAACACGAAAATAGGTAATCAGCGATAATCTTTTGTGTTAATCGTTACAAATTAACAATTTTTTCCGACATTTCTATCAGAATCGCAATCCGAAATGCGATTCGAGACTGGAACTGACATGCGAACGATGTCGTTTCTGAACGTTCAAAAATATGAAAATTGGTGATCACAAATAAACTTTTGTGAGAATCGTTACAAATTATCAAGATTCACTGGCAATTCGAACAGAATCGGTTTCCGATGTGCGAATCGCGATCACACCTTACAATCGAGTGATGTCGTTTCCGAACCATCAAAAACGTGAAAATTTGATGATCACCGATACACTTTTGTGTGAATCGATACAATTTAACGACATTCACTGACATTTCTTTCTGAATCGCTTTCCGATGTGCGAATCGAGATCATACCTTACAATCGAGTGATGTCATTTCCGAACGTTCATAAACGTGAAACTTGGTGATCACCGATACACTTTTGTGAGAATCGCAACAAATCAAGAAGATTCACTGACATTTCGAACAGAACAGCTTTCCGACGTGCGATCCGAGATCATACCTTACAATCGAGTGATATCGTTTCCGAACGTTCATAAACGTGAAAATTGGAGATCACCGATACAATTTTGTGTGAATCGATAGAATTTAACACATTCACTGACATTTCGAACAGAACAGCTTTTCGACGTGCGATCCGAGATCATAACTTACAATCGAGTCATGTCGTTTCCGACCGTGCATAAACATGAAAATTGGTGATCACTGATTCACTTTTGTGTGAATCGATAGAAATTAAAAAGATTCACAGACATTTCGTTCTGAATCGCTTTCCGATGTGCGGATCGAGATCATAACTTACAATCGAGTGATGTCGTTTACGAACCATCATAAACGTAAAAATTGGAGATCACCGATACACTTTTGTGTGAATCGATACAATTTAACGACATTCACTGACATTTCGAAAAGAGCAGCTTTCCGAAGTGCGATTCGAGATCATAACTTACAATCGAGTTATGTCATTTCCGAACGTTCATAAACGTGAAAATTGGTGATCACCGATACAATTTTGTGTGAATCGATACAATTTAACAGATTCGAACAGAACAGCTTTCCGACGTGCGATTTGAGATCATAACATACACAATCGAGTGATGTCGTTTCCGAACGTTCATAAACATGAAAATTGGTGATCACTGATACACTTTTGTGTGAATCGATACAATTTAACAACATTCACTGACATTTCGTTCTGAATCGCTTTCCGACGTGTAATGATCTCGAATCGCACGTCGGAAAACGATGCTGGTCGAAATGTCAGTGAATGTTGTTAAATTGTATCGATTCACACAAAAGTGTATCAGTGATCACCAATTTTCATGTTTATGAACGTTCGGAAACGACATCACTCGATTGTAAGGTGTGATCGCGATTCGCACATCGGAAAGCGATTCAGAACGAAATGTCAGCGAATCTTGTTAATTTGTGTCGATTCACACAAAAGTGTATCGGTGATCACCAATTTTTATGTTTATGAACGTTAGGAAACGACATCACTCGATTGTAAGGTATGATCTCGAATCGCACGTCGGAAAGCTGTTCAGTTCGAAATGTCAGTGAATCTTGTTAATTTTTATCGATTCACACAAAAGTGTATCTGTGATCACCAATTTTCACGTTTATGATGGTTCGGAATCGACATCACTCGATTGTAATATTTGATCTCGATTTGCACATCGGAAAGCGATTCAGAACGGAATGTCAGTGAATCTTGTTAATTTGTGTCGATTCACAAAAAAGTGTATCGGTGATCACCAATTTTCATGTTTATGATGGTTCGGAAACGACATCACTCGATTGTAAGTGGTGATCGCGATTCGCACATCGGAAAGCGATTCAGAACGAAATGTCTGTGAATCTGGTTAATTTGTGTCGATTCACACAAAAGTATATCGGTGATCTGCAATTTTCACGTTTATGAACGTTCGGAAACGACATCACTCGATTGTAATGTATGATCTCGATTCGCACATCGGAAAGCGATTCAGAACGAAATGTCAGTGAATCTTGTCAATTTGTGTCGATTCACAAAAAAGTGTATCGGTGATCACCAGTTTTCATGTTTATGAACGTTAGGAAACGACATCACTCGATTGTAATGTATGAACTCGATTTGCACATCGGAAAGCGATTCAGAACGAAATGTCAGTGAATCTTGTTAATTTGTGTCGATTCACACAAAAGTGTATCGGTGATTACCAATTTTCATGTTTATGAACGTTCGGAAACGGCATCACTCGATTGTAAGGTATGATCTCGAATCGCACGTCGGAAAGCTGTTCAGTTCGAAAAGTCAGTGAATCTGTTTAATTTTTATCGATTCACACAAAAGTGTATCGGTGATCACCAATGGTCATGTTTATGAACGTTCGGAAACGACATCACTCGATTGTAAGGTGTGATCGCGATTCGCACATCGGAAAGCGATTCAGAACGAAATGTCTGTGAATCTGGTTAATTTGTTTCGATTCACACAAAAGTATATCGGTGATCTCCAATTTTCACGTTTATGAACGTTCGGAAACGACATCACTCGATTGTAATGTTTGATCTCGATTTGCACATCGGAAAGCGATTCAGAACGAAATGTCAGTGAATCTTGTTAATTTGTGTCGATTCACACAAAAGTGTATCGGTGATCACCAATTTTCATGTTTATGAACGTTCGGAAACGACATCACTCGATTGTAAGTTATGATCTCGGATCGCACGTCGAAAAGCTGTTCTGTTAGAAATGTCAGTGAATGTGTTAAATTGTATCGATTCACACAAAAGTGTATCGGTAATGACTAATTTTCACGTTTATGAACGTTCGGAAATGACATAACTCGATTGTAAGTTATGATCTCGGATCGCACGTCGGAAAGCTGTTCTGTTCGAAATGTCAGTGAATCTTCTTGATTTGTTGCGATTCTCACAAAAGTGTATCGGTGATCACCAATTTTCACGTTTATGAGCGTTCGGAAACGACATCACTCGATTGTAAGGTATGATCTCGATTTGCACATCAGAAAGCGATTCAGAACGAAATGTCAGTGAATCTTGTTAATTTCTATCGATTCATACAAAAGTGTATCGGTGATCACCAATTTTCATGTTTATGAACGTTCGGAAACGACATCACTCGATTGTAATGTATGATCTCGATTTGCACATCGGAAAGCGATTCAGAACGAAATGTCAGTGAATCTTGTTAATTTGAGTCGATTCACACAAAAGTGTATCGGTGATCACCAATTTTCATGTTTATGAACGTTCGGAAACGACATCACTCGATTGTAATTTATGATCTCGAATCGAAATGTCATTGAATATTGTTAATTTGTCATGAATTGAACAGAAATTTTATTGGTGATCACCAATCTTTATGTTTATGAACGTTCGGAAACGTTTTCATCGCTCGATTGTCAGTTCAGTTCTCAAATGGCCCTTCGGATTGCGATACTAAATGTCTGTAAAATTAGTGATATGTGACGTTTATCGGTGAACGTTTCCAATCTTTCATAAACACGAAAATAGGTAATCAGCGATAATCTTTTGTGTTAATCGTTACAAATTAACAATTTTTTCCGACATTTCTATCAGAATCGCAATCCGAAATGCGATTCGAGACTGGAACTGACATTCGAACGATGTCGTTTCTGAACGTTCAAAAATATGAAAATTGGTGATCACAAATAAACTTTTGTGAGAATCGTTACAAATTATCAAAATTCACTGGCAATTCGAACAGAATCGGTTTCCGATGTGCGAATCGCGATCACACCTTACAATCGAGTGATGTCGTTTCCGAACCATCAAAAACGTGAAAATTTGATGATCACCGATACACTTTTGTGTGAATCGATACAATTTAACGACATTCACTGACATTTCTTTCTGAATCGCTTTCCGATGTGCGAATCGAGATCATACCTTACAATCGAGTGATGTCATTTCCGAACGTTCATAAACGTGAAACTTGGTGATCACCGATACACTTTTGTGAGAATCGCAACAAATCAAGAAGATTCACTGACATTTCGAACAGAACAGCTTTCCGACGTGCGATCCGAGATCATACCTTACAATCGAGTGATATCGTTTCCGAACGTTCATAAACGTGAAAATTGGAGATCACCGATACAATTTTGTGTGAATCGATAGAATTTAACACATTCACTGACATTTCGAACAGAACAGCTTTTCGACGTGCGATCCGAGATCATAACTTACAATCGAGTCATGTCGTTTCCGACCGTGCATAAACATGAAAATTGGTGATCACCGATTCACTTTTGTGTGAATCGATAGAAATTAAAAAGATTCACAGACATTTCGTTCTGAATCGCTTTCCGATGTGCGGATCGAGATCATAACTTACAATCGAGTGATGTCGTTTACGAACCATCATAAACGTAAAAATTGGAGATCACCGATACACTTTTGTGTGAATCGATACAATTTAACGACATTCACTGACATTTCGAAAAGAGCAGCTTTCCGAAGTGCGATTCGAGATCATAACTTACAATCGAGTTATGTCATTTCCGAACGTTCATAAACGTGAAAATTGGTGATCACCGATACAATTTTGTGTGAATCGATACAATTTAACAGATTCGAACAGAACAGCTTTCCGACGTGCGATTTGAGATCATAACATACACAATCGAGTGATGTCGTTTCCGAACGTTCATAAACATGAAAATTGGTGATCACTGATACACTTTTGTGTGAATCGATACAATTTAACAACATTCACTGACATTTCGTTCTGAATCGCTTTCCGACGTGTAATGATCTCGAATCGCACGTCGGAAAACGATGCTGGTCGAAATGTCAGTGAATGTTGTTAAATTGTATCGATTCACACAAAAGTGTATCAGTGATCACCAATTTTCATGTTTATGAACGTTCGGAAACGACATCACTCGATTGTAAGGTGTGATCGCGATTCGCACATCGGAAAGCGATTCAGAACGAAATGTCAGCGAATCTTGTTAATTTGTGTCGATTCACACAAAAGTGTATCGGTGATCACCAATTTTTATGTTTATGAACGTTAGGAAACGACATCACTCGATTGTAAGGTATGATCTCGAATCGCACGTCGGAAAGCTGTTCAGTTCGAAATGTCAGTGAATCTTGTTAATTTTTATCGATTCACACAAAAGTGTATCTGTGATCACCAATTTTCACGTTTATGATGGTTCGGAATCGACATCACTCGATTGTAATATTTGATCTCGATTTGCACATCGGAAAGCGATTCAGAACGGAATGTCAGTGAATCTTGTTAATTTGTGTCGATTCACAAAAAAGTGTATCGGTGATCACCAATTTTCATGTTTATGATGGTTCGGAAACGACATCACTCGATTGTAAGTGGTGATCGCGATTCGCACATCGGAAAGCGATTCAGAACGAAATGTCTGTGAATCTGGTTAATTTGTGTCGATTCACACAAAAGTATATCGGTGATCTGCAATTTTCACGTTTATGAACGTTCGGAAACGACATCACTCGATTGTAATGTATGATCTCGATTCGCACATCGGAAAGCGATTCAGAACGAAATGTCAGTGAATCTTGTCAATTTGTGTCGATTCACAAAAAAGTGTATCGGTGATCACCAGTTTTCATGTTTATGAACGTTAGGAAACGACATCACTCGATTGTAATGTATGAACTCGATTTGCACATCGGAAAGCGATTCAGAACGAAATGTCAGTGAATCTTGTTAATTTGTGTCGATTCACACAAAAGTGTATCGGTGATTACCAATTTTCATGTTTATGAACGTTCGGAAACGGCATCACTCGATTGTAAGGTATGATCTCGAATCGCACGTCGGAAAGCTGTTCAGTTCGAAAAGTCAGTGAATCTGTTTAATTTTTATCGATTCACACAAAAGTGTATCGGTGATCACCAATGGTCATGTTTATGAACGTTCGGAAACGACATCACTCGATTGTAAGGTGTGATCGCGATTCGCACATCGGAAAGCGATTCAGAACGAAATGTCTGTGAATCTGGTTAATTTGTTTCGATTCACACAAAAGTATATCGGTGATCTCCAATTTTCACGTTTATGAACGTTCGGAAACGACATCACTCGATTGTAATGTTTGATCTCGATTTGCACATCGGAAAGCGATTCAGAACGAAATGTCAGTGAATCTTGTTAATTTGTGTCGATTCACACAAAAGTGTATCGGTGATCACCAATTTTCATGTTTATGAACGTTCGGAAACGACATCACTCGATTGTAAGTTATGATCTCGGATCGCACGTCGAAAAGCTGTTCTGTTAGAAATGTCAGTGAATGTGTTAAATTGTATCGATTCACACAAAAGTGTATCGGTAATCACTAATTTTCACGTTTATGAACGTTCGGAAATGACATAACTCGATTGTAAGTTATGATCTCGGATCGCACGTCGGAAAGCTGTTCTGTTCGAAATGTCAGTGAATCTTCTTGATTTGTTGCGATTCTCACAAAAGTGTATCGGTGATCACCAATTTTCACGTTTATGAGCGTTCGGAAACGACATCACTCGATTGTAAGGTATGATCTCGATTTGCACATCAGAAAGCGATTCAGAACGAAATGTCAGTGAATCTTGTTAATTTCTATCGATTCATACAAAAGTGTATCGGTGATCACCAATTTTCATGTTTATGAACGTTCGGAAACGACATCACTCGATTGTAATGTATGATCTCGATTTGCACATCGGAAAGCGATTCAGAACGAAATGTCAGTGAATCTTGTTAATTTGAGTCGATTCACACAAAAGTGTATCGGTGATCACCAATTTTCATGTTTATGAACGTTCGGAAACGACATCACTCGATTGTAATTTATGATCTCGAATCGAAATGTCATTGAATATTGTTAATTTGTCATGAATTGAACAGAAATTTTATTGGTGATCACCAATCTTTATGTTTATGAACGTTCGGAAACGTTTTCATCGCTCGATTGTCAGTTCAGTTCTCAAATGGCCCTTCGGATTGCGATACTAAATGTCTGTAAAATTAGTGATATGTGACGTTTATCGGTGAACGTTTCCAATCTTTCATAAACACGAAAATAGGTAATCAGCGATAATCTTTTGTGTTAATCGTTACAAATTAACAATTTTTTCCGACATTTCTATCAGAATCGCAATCCGAAATGCGATTCGAGACTGGAACTGACATTCGAACGATGTCGTTTCTGAACGTTCAAAAATATGAAAATTGGTGATCACAAATAAACTTTTGTGAGAATCGTTACAAATTATCAAAATTCACTGGCAATTCGAACAGAATCGGTTTCCGATGTGCGAATCGCGATCACACCTTACAATCGAGTGATGTCGTTTCCGAACCATCAAAAACGTGAAAATTTGATGATCACCGATACACTTTTGTGTGAATCGATACAATTTAACGACATTCACTGACATTTCTTTCTGAATCGCTTTCCGATGTGCGAATCGAGATCATACCTTACAATCGAGTGATGTCATTTCCGAACGTTCATAAACGTGAAACTTGGTGATCACCGATACACTTTTGTGAGAATCGCAACAAATCAAGAAGATTCACTGACATTTCGAACAGAACAGCTTTCCGACGTGCGATCCGAGATCATACCTTACAATCGAGTGATATCGTTTCCGAACGTTCATAAACGTGAAAATTGGAGATCACCGATACAATTTTGTGTGAATCGATAGAATTTAACACATTCACTGACATTTCGAACAGAACAGCTTTTCGACGTGCGATCCGAGATCATAACTTACAATCGAGTCATGTCGTGTCCGACCGTGCATAAACATGAAAATTGGTGATCACCGATTCACTTTTGTGTGAATCGATAGAAATTAAAAAGATTCACAGACATTTCGTTCTGAATCGCTTTCCGATGTGCGGATCGAGATCATAACTTACAATCGAGTGATGTCGTTTACGAACCATCATAAACGTAAAAATTGGAGATCACCGATACACTTTTGTGTGAATCGATACAATTTAACGACATTCACTGACATTTCGAAAAGAGCAGCTTTCCGAAGTGCGATTCGAGATCATAACTTACAATCGAGTTATGTCATTTCCGAACGTTCATAAACGTGAAAATTGGTGATCACCGATACAATTTTGTGTGAATCGATACAATTTAACAGATTCGAACAGAACAGCTTTCCGACGTGCGATTTGAGATCATAACATACACAATCGAGTGATGTCGTTTCCGAACGTTCATAAACATGAAAATTGGTGATCACTGATACACTTTTGTGTGAATCGATACAATTTAACAACATTCACTGACATTTCGTTCTGAATCGCTTTCCGACGTGTAATGATCTCGAATCGCACGTCGGAAAACGATGCTGGTCGAAATGTCAGTGAATGTTGTTAAATTGTATCGATTCACACAAAAGTGTATCAGTGATCACCAATTTTCATGTTTATGAACGTTCGGAAACGACATCACTCGATTGTAAGGTGTGATCGCGATTCGCACATCGGAAAGCGATTCAGAACGAAATGTCAGCGAATCTTGTTAATTTGTGTCGATTCACACAAAAGTGTATCGGTGATCACCAATTTTTATGTTTATGAACGTTAGGAAACGACATCACTCGATTGTAAGGTATGATCTCGAATCGCACGTCGGAAAGCTGTTCAGTTCGAAATGTCAGTGAATCTTGTTAATTTTTATCGATTCACACAAAAGTGTATCTGTGATCACCAATTTTCACGTTTATGATGGTTCGGAATCGACATCACTCGATTGTAATATTTGATCTCGATTTGCACATCGGAAAGCGATTCAGAACGGAATGTCAGTGAATCTTGTTAATTTGTGTCGATTCACAAAAAAGTGTATCGGTGATCACCAATTTTCATGTTTATGATGGTTCGGAAACGACATCACTCGATTGTAAGTGGTGATCGCGATTCGCACATCGGAAAGCGATTCAGAACGAAATGTCTGTGAATCTGGTTAATTTGTGTCGATTCACACAAAAGTATATCGGTGATCTGCAATTTTCACGTTTATGAACGTTCGGAAACGACATCACTCGATTGTAATGTATGATCTCGATTCGCACATCGGAAAGCGATTCAGAACGAAATGTCAGTGAATCTTGTCAATTTGTGTCGATTCACAAAAAAGTGTATCGGTGATCACCAATTTTCATGTTTATGAACGTTAGGAAACGACATCACTCGATTGTAATGTATGAACTCGATTTGCACATCGGAAAGCGATTCAGAACGAAATGTCAGTGAATCTTGTTAATTTGTGTCGATTCACACAAAAGTGTATCGGTGATCACCAATTTTCATGTTTATGAACGTTCGGAAACGGCATCACTCGATTGTAAGGTATGATCTCGAATCGCACGTCGGAAAGCTGTTCAGTTCGAAAAGTCAGTGAATCTGTTTAATTTTTATCGATTCACACAAAAGTGTATCGGTGATCACCAATGGTCATGTTTATGAACGTTCGGAAACGACATCACTCGATTGTAAGGTGTGATCGCGATTCGCACATCGGAAAGCGATTCAGAACGAAATGTCTGTGAATCTGGTTAATTTGTTTCGATTCACACAAAAGTATATCGGTGATCTCCAATTTTCACGTTTATGAACGTTCGGAAACGACATCACTCGATTGTAATGTTTGATCTCGATTTGCACATCGGAAAGCGATTCAGAACGAAATGTCAGTGAATCTTGTTAATTTGTGTCGATTCACACAAAAGTGTATCGGTGATCACCAATTTTCATGTTTATGAACGTTCGGAAACGACATCACTCGATTGTAAGTTATGATCTCGGATCGCACGTCGAAAAGCTGTTCTGTTAGAAATGTCAGTGAATGTGTTAAATTGTATCGATTCACACAAAAGTGTATCGGTAATCACTAATTTTCACGTTTATGAACGTTCGGAAATGACATAACTCGATTGTAAGTTATGATCTCGGATCGCACGTCGGAAAGCTGTTCTGTTCGAAATGTCAGTGAATCTTCTTGATTTGTTGCGATTCTCACAAAAGTGTATCGGTGATCACCCAATATTCACGTTTATGAACGTTCGGAAACGACATTACTCGATTGTACGGTATGATCTCGATTTGCACATCGGAAAGCGATTCAGAACGAAATGTCAGTGAATCTTGTCAATTTGTGTCGATTCACACAAAAGTGTATCGGTGATCACCAATTTTCATGTTTATGAACGTTAGGAAACGACATCACTCGATTGTAAGGTATGATCTCGAATCGCACGTCGGAAAGCTGTTCAGTTCGAAATGTCAGTGAATCTTGTTAATTTTTATCGATTCACACAAAAGTGTATCTGTGATCACCAATTTTCACGTTTATGATGGTTCGGAATCGACATCACTCGATTGTAATATTTGATCTCGATTTGCACATCGGAAAGCGATTCAGAACGGAATGTCAGTGAATCTTGTTAATTTGTGTCGATTCACAAAAAAGTGTATCGGTGATCACCAATTTTCATGTTTATGATGGTTCGGAAACGACATCACTCGATTGTAAGTGGTGATCGCGATTCGCACATCGGAAAGCGATTCAGAACGAAATGTCTGTGAATCTGGTTAATTTGTGTCGATTCACACAAAAGTATATCGGTGATCTGCAATTTTCACGTTTATGAACGTTCGGAAACGACATCACTCGATTGTAATGTATGATCTCGATTCGCACATCGGAAAGCGATTCAGAACGAAATGTCAGTGAATCTTGTCAATTTGTGTCGATTCACAAAAAAGTGTATCGGTGATCACCAGTTTTCATGTTTATGAACGTTAGGAAACGACATCACTCGATTGTAATGTATGAACTCGATTTGCACATCGGAAAGCGATTCAGAACGAAATGTCAGTGAATCTTGTTAATTTGTGTCGATTCACACAAAAGTGTATCGGTGATTACCAATTTTCATGTTTATGAACGTTCGGAAACGGCATCACTCGATTGTAAGGTATGATCTCGAATCGCACGTCGGAAAGCTGTTCAGTTCGAAAAGTCAGTGAATCTGTTTAATTTTTATCGATTCACACAAAAGTGTATCGGTGATCACCAATGGTCATGTTTATGAACGTTCGGAAACGACATCACTCGATTGTAAGGTGTGATCGCGATTCGCACATCGGAAAGCGATTCAGAACGAAATGTCTGTGAATCTGGTTAATTTGTTTCGATTCACACAAAAGTATATCGGTGATCTCCAATTTTCACGTTTATGAACGTTCGGAAACGACATCACTCGATTGTAATGTTTGATCTCGATTTGCACATCGGAAAGCGATTCAGAACGAAATGTCAGTGAATCTTGTTAATTTGTGTCGATTCACACAAAAGTGTATCGGTGATCACCAATTTTCATGTTTATGAACGTTCGGAAACGACATCACTCGATTGTAAGTTATGATCTCGGATCGCACGTCGAAAAGCTGTTCTGTTAGAAATGTCAGTGAATGTGTTAAATTGTATCGATTCACACAAAAGTGTATCGGTAATCACTAATTTTCACGTTTATGAACGTTCGGAAATGACATAACTCGATTGTAAGTTATGATCTCGGATCGCACGTCGGAAAGCTGTTCTGTTCGAAATGTCAGTGAATCTTCTTGATTTGTTGCGATTCTCACAAAAGTGTATCGGTGATCACCAATTTTCACGTTTATGAACGTTCGGAAACGACATCACTCGATTGTAAGGTATGATCTCGATTTGCACATCAGAAAGCGATTCAGAACGAAATGTCAGTGAATCTTGTTAATTTCTATCGATTCATACAAAAGTGTATCGGTGATCACCAATTTTCATGTTTATGAACGTTCGGAAACGACATCACTCGATTGTAATGTATGATCTCGATTTGCACATCGGAAAGCGATTCAGAACGAAATGTCAGTGAATCTTGTTAATTTGAGTCGATTCACACAAAAGTGTATCGGTGATCACCAATTTTCATGTTTATGAACGTTCGGAAACGACATCACTCGATTGTAATTTATGATCTCGAATCGAAATGTCATTGAATATTGTTAATTTGTCATGAATTGAACAGAAATTTTATTGGTGATCACCAATCTTTATGTTTATGAACGTTCGGAAACGTTTTCATCGCTCGATTGTCAGTTCAGTTCTCAAATGGCCCTTCGGATTGCGATACTAAATGTCTGTAAAATTAGTGATATGTGACGTTTATCGGTGAACGTTTCCAATCTTTCATAAACACGAAAATAGGTAATCAGCGATAATCTTTTGTGTTAATCGTTACAAATTAACAATTTTTTCCGACATTTCTATCAGAATCGCAATCCGAAATGCGATTCGAGACTGGAACTGACATTCGAACGATGTCGTTTCTGAACGTTCAAAAATATGAAAATTGGTGATCACAAATAAACTTTTGTGAGAATCGTTACAAATTATCAAAATTCACTGGCAATTCGAACAGAATCGGTTTCCGATGTGCGAATCGCGATCACACCTTACAATCGAGTGATGTCGTTTCCGAACCATCAAAAACGTGAAAATTTGATGATCACCGATACACTTTTGTGTGAATCGATACAATTTAACGACATTCACTGACATTTCTTTCTGAATCGCTTTCCGATGTGCGAATCGAGATCATACCTTACAATCGAGTGATGTCATTTCCGAACGTTCATAAACGTGAAACTTGGTGATCACCGATACACTTTTGTGAGAATCGCAACAAATCAAGAAGATTCACTGACATTTCGAACAGAACAGCTTTCCGACGTGCGATCCGAGATCATACCTTACAATCGAGTGATATCGTTTCCGAACGTTCATAAACGTGAAAATTGGAGATCACCGATACAATTTTGTGTGAATCGATAGAATTTAACACATTCACTGACATTTCGAACAGAACAGCTTTTCGACGTGCGATCCGAGATCATAACTTACAATCGAGTCATGTCGTTTCCGACCGTGCATAAACATGAAAATTGGTGATCACCGATTCACTTTTGTGAGAATCGATAGAAATTAAAAAGATTCACAGACATTTCGTTCTGAATCGCTTTCCGATGTGCGGATCGAGATCATAACTTACAATCGAGTGATGTCGTTTACGAACCATCATAAACGTAAAAATTGGAGATCACCGATACACTTTTGTGTGAATCGATACAATTTAACGACATTCACTGACATTTCGAAAAGAGCAGCTTTCCGAAGTGCGATTCGAGATCATAACTTACAATCGAGTTATGTCATTTCCGAACGTTCATAAACGTGAAAATTGGTGATCACCGATACAATTTTGTGTGAATCGATACAATTTAACAGATTCGAACAGAACAGCTTTCCGACGTGCGATTTGAGATCATAACATACACAATCGAGTGATGTCGTTTCCGAACGTTCATAAACATGAAAATTGGTGATCACTGATACACTTTTGTGTGAATCGATACAATTTAACAACATTCACTGACATTTCGTTCTGAATCGCTTTCCGACGTGTAATGATCTCGAATCGCACGTCGGAAAACGATGCTGGTCGAAATGTCAGTGAATGTTGTTAAATTGTATCGATTCACACAAAAGTGTATCAGTGATCACCAATTTTCATGTTTATGAACGTTCGGAAACGACATCACTCGATTGTAAGGTGTGATCGCGATTCGCACATCGGAAAGCGATTCAGAACGAAATGTCAGCGAATCTTGTTAATTTGTGTCGATTCACACAAAAGTGTATCGGTGATCACCAATTTTTATGTTTATGAACGTTAGGAAACGACATCACTCGATTGTAAGGTATGATCTCGAATCGCACGTCGGAAAGCTGTTCAGTTCGAAATGTCAGTGAATCTTGTTAATTTTTATCGATTCACACAAAAGTGTATCTGTGATCACCAATTTTCACGTTTATGATGGTTCGGAATCGACATCACTCGATTGTAATATTTGATCTCGATTTGCACATCGGAAAGCGATTCAGAACGGAATGTCAGTGAATCTTGTTAATTTGTGTCGATTCACAAAAAAGTGTATCGGTGATCACCAATTTTCATGTTTATGATGGTTCGGAAACGACATCACTCGATTGTAAGTGGTGATCGCGATTCGCACATCGGAAAGCGATTCAGAACGAAATGTCTGTGAATCTGGTTAATTTGTGTCGATTCACACAAAAGTATATCGGTGATCTGCAATTTTCACGTTTATGAACGTTCGGAAACGACATCACTCGATTAATGTATGATCTCGATTCGCACATCGGAAAGCGATTCAGAACGAAATGTCAGTGAATCTTGTCAATTTGTGTCGATTCACAAAAAAGTGTATCGGTGATCACCAATTTTCATGTTTATGAACGTTAGGAAACGACATCACTCGATTGTAATGTATGAACTCGATTTGCACATCGGAAAGCGATTCAGAACGAAATGTCAGTGAATCTTGTTAATTTGTGTCGATTCACACAAAAGTGTATCGGTGATCACCAATTTTCATGTTTATGAACGTTCGGAAACGGCATCACTCGATTGTAAGGTATGATCTCGAATCGCACGTCGGAAAGCTGTTCAGTTCGAAAAGTCAGTGAATCTGTTTAATTTTTATCGATTCACACAAAAGTGTATCGGTGATCACCAATGGTCATGTTTATGAACGTTCGGAAACGACATCACTCGATTGTAAGGTGTGATCGCGATTCGCACATCGGAAAGCGATTCAGAACGAAATGTCTGTGAATCTGGTTAATTTGTTTCGATTCACACAAAAGTATATCGGTGATCTCCAATTTTCACGTTTATGAACGTTCGGAAACGACATCACTCGATTGTAATGTTTGATCTCGATTTGCACATCGGAAAGCGATTCAGAACGAAATGTCAGTGAATCTTGTTAATTTGTGTCGATTCACACAAAAGTGTATCGGTGATCACCAATTTTCATGTTTATGAACGTTCGGAAACGACATCACTCGATTGTAAGTTATGATCTCGGATCGCACGTCGAAAAGCTGTTCTGTTAGAAATGTCAGTGAATGTGTTAAATTGTATCGATTCACACAAAAGTGTATCGGTAATCACTAATTTTCACGTTTATGAACGTTCGGAAATGACATAACTCGATTGTAAGTTATGATCTCGGATCGCACGTCGGAAAGCTGTTCTGTTCGAAATGTCAGTGAATCTTCTTGATTTGTTGCGATTCTCACAAAAGTGTATCGGTGATCACCCAATATTCACGTTTATGAACGTTCGGAAACGACATTACTCGATTGTACGGTATGATCTCGATTTGCACATCGGAAAGCGATTCAGAACGAAATGTCAGTGAATCTTGTCAATTTGTGTCGATTCACACAAAAGTGTATCGGTGATCACCAATTTTCATGTTTATGAACGTTAGGAAACGACATCACTCGATTGTAAGGTATGATCTCGAATCGCACGTCGGAAAGCTGTTCAGTTCGAAATGTCAGTGAATCTTGTTAATTTTTATCGATTCACACAAAAGTGTATCTGTGATCACCAATTTTCACGTTTATGATGGTTCGGAATCGACATCACTCGATTGTAATATTTGATCTCGATTTGCACATCGGAAAGCGATTCAGAACGGAATGTCAGTGAATCTTGTTAATTTGTGTCGATTCACAAAAAAGTGTATCGGTGATCACCAATTTTCATGTTTATGATGGTTCGGAAACGACATCACTCGATTGTAAGTGGTGATCGCGATTCGCACATCGGAAAGCGATTCAGAACGAAATGTCTGTGAATCTGGTTAATTTGTGTCGATTCACACAAAAGTATATCGGTGATCTGCAATTTTCACGTTTATGAACGTTCGGAAACGACATCACTCGATTGTAATGTATGATCTCGATTCGCACATCGGAAAGCGATTCAGAACGAAATGTCAGTGAATCTTGTCAACTTGTGTCGATTCACACAAAAGTGTATCGGTGATCACCAATTTTCATGTTTATGAACGTTAGGAAACGACATCACTCGATTGTAATGTATGAACTCGATTTGCACATCGGAAAGCGATTCAGAACGAAATGTCAGTGAATCTTGTTAATTTGTGTCGATTCACACAAAAGTGTATCGGTGATCACCAATTTTCATGTTTATGAACGTTCGGAAACGGCATCACTCGATTGTAAGGTATGATCTCGAATCGCACGTCGGAAAGCTGTTCAGTTCGAAATGTCAGTGAATCTGTTTAATTTGTGTCGATTCACACAAAAGTGTATCGGTGATCACCAATTTTCATGCTTATGATCGTTCGAAAACGACATCACTCGATTGTAAGGTATGATCTCGAATCGCACGTCGGAAAGCTGTTCAGTTCGAAATGTCAGTGAATCTTGTTAATTTTTATCGATTCACACAAAAGTGTATCGGTGATCACCAATGGTCATGTTTATGAACGTTCGGAAACGACATCACTCGATTGTAAGGTGTGATCGCGATTCGCACATCGGAAAGCGATTCAGAACGAAATGTCAGCGAATCTTGTTAATTTGTGTCGATTCACACAAAAGTGTATCGGTGATCACCAATTTTCATGTTTATGAACGGTAGGAAACGTCATCACTCGATTGTAAGGTATGATCTCGAATCGCACGTCGGAAAGCTGTTCAGTTCGAAATGTCAGTGAATCTTGTTAATTTTTAGCGATTCACACAAAAGTGTATCGGTGATCACCAATTTTCACGTTTATGAACGTTCGGAAATGACATCACTCGATTGTAAGTTATGATCTCGGATCGCACGTCGGAAAGCTGTTCTGTTCGAAATGTCAGTGAATCTTCTTGATTTGTTGCGATTCTCTAAAAAGTGTATCGGTGATCACCAATTTTCACGTTTATGAACGTTCGGAAACGACATCACTCGATTGTAATGTTTGATCTCGATTTGCACATCGGAAAGCGATTCAGAACGAAATGTCAGTGAATCTTGTTAATTTGTGTCGATTCACACAAAAGTGTATCGGTGATCACCAATTTTCATGTTTATGAACGTTCGGAAACGACATCACTCGATTGTAAGATATGATCTCGGATCGCACGTCGAAAAGCTGTTCTGTTCGAATGTGTTAAATTGTATCGATTCACACAAAATTGTATCGGTGATCTCCAATTTTCACGTTTATGAACGTTCGGAAACGACATCACTCGATTGTAAGTTATGATCTCGAATCGCACGTCGGAAAGCTGTTCAGTTCGAAATGTCAGTGAATCTTGTTAATTTTTATCGATTCACACAAAAGTGTATCGGTGATCACCAATGGTCATGTTTATGAACGTTCGGAAACGACATCACTCGATTGTAAGGTGTGATCGCGATTCGCACATCGGAAAGCGATTCAGAACGAAATGTCAGCGAATCTTGTTAATTTGTGTCGATTCACACAAAAGTGTATCGGTGATCACCAATTTTCATGTTTATGAACGGTAGGAAACGTCATCACTCGATTGTAAGGTATGATCTCGAATCGCACGTCGGAAAGCTGTTCAGTTCGAAATGTCAGTGAATCTTGTTAATTTTTAGCGATTCACACAAAAGTGTATCGGTGATCACCAATTTTCACGTTTATGAACGTTCGGAAACGACATCACTCGATTGTAAGGTGTGATCGCGATTCGCACATCGGAAAGCGATTCAGAACGAAATGTCAGTGAATGTGTTAAATTGTATCGATTCACACAAAAGTGTATCGGTGATCACCAATTTTCACGTTTATGAACGTTCGGAAATGACATAACTCGATTGTAAGTTATGATCTCGAATCGCACGTCGGAAAGCTGTTCAGTTCGAAATGTCAGTGAATCTTGTTAATTTTTAGCGATTCACACAAAAGTGTATCGGTGATCACCAATTTTCACGTTTATGAACGTTCGGAAACGACATCACTCGATTGTAAGGTGTGATCTCGATTTGCACATCGGAAAGCGATTCAGAACGAAATGTCAGTGAATCTTGTTAATTTGTGTCGATTCACACAAAAGTGTATCGGTGATCACCAATTTTCATGTTTATGAACGTTCGGAAACGACATCACTCGATTGTAAGATATGATCTCGGATCGCACGTCGAAAAGCTGTTCTGTTCGAATGTGTTAAATTGTATCGATTCACACAAAATTGTATCGGTGATCTCCAATTTTCACGTTTATGAACGTTCGGAAACGACATCACTCGATTGTAAGTTATGATCTCGAATCGCACGTCGGAAAGCTGTTCAGTTCGAAATGTCAGTGAATCTCGTTAATTTTTATCGATTCACACAAAAGTGTATCGGTGATCATCAAATTTTCACGTTTTTGATGGTTCGGAAACGACATCACTCGATTGTAAGGTGTGATCGCGATTCGCACATCGGAAACCGATTCTGTTCGAATTGTCAGTGAATCTTGATAATTTGTAACGATTCTCACAAAAGTTTATTTGTGATCACCAATTTTCATATTTGTGAACGTTCAGAAACGACATCGTTCAAATGTCAGTTCCGGTCTCGAATCGCATTTCGGATTGCGATTCTGATAGAAATGTCGGAAAAAATTGTTAATTTGTAACGATTAACACAAAAGATTATCGCTGATTACCTATTTTCGTGTTTATGAAAGATTGGAAACGTTCACCGATAAACGTCACATATCACTAATTTTACAGACATTTAGTATCGTAATCCGAAGGGCCATTTGAGATCTGAACTGACAATCGAGCGATGAAAACGTTTCCGAACGTTCATAAACATGAAGATTGGTAATCACCAATAAAATTTTTGTTCAATTCATGACAAATTAACAATATTCAATGACATTTCGATTCGAGATCTTAAATTACAATCGAGTGATGCCGTTTCCGAACGTTCATAAACATGAAAATTGGTGATCACCGATACACTTTTGTGTGAATCGACACAAATTAACAAGATTCACTGACATTTCGTTCTGAATCGCTTTCCGATGTGCAAATCGAGTTCATACATTACAATCGAGCGATGTCGTTTCCGAACGTTCATAAACGTGAAAATTGGAGATCACCGATATACTTTTGTGTGAATCGACACAAATTAACCAGATTCACAGACATTTCGTTCTGAATCGCTTTCCGATGTGCGAATCGCGATCACACCTTACAATCGAGTGATGTCGTTTCCGAACCATCATAAACATGAAAATAGGTGATCACCGATACACTTTTGTGTGAATCGACACAAATTAACAAGATTCACTGTCGTTTCGTTCTGAATCGCTTTCCGATGTGCGAATCGCGATCACACCTTACAATCGAGTGATGTCGTTTCCGAACCATCATAAACATGAAAATTGGTGATCACCGATACACTTTTGTGTGAATCGACACAAATTAACAAGATTCACTGACATTTCGTTCTGAATCGCTTTCCGATGTGCAAATCGGGATCAAACATTACAATCGAGTGATGTCGTTTCCGAACCATCATAAACGTGAAAATTGGTGATCACCGATACACTTTTGTGTGAATCGATAAAAATTAACAAGATTCACTGACATTTCGAACTGAACAGCTTTCCGACGTGCGATTCGAGATCATACCTTACAATCGAGTGATGTCGTTTCCTAACGTTCATAAACATGAAAATTGGTGATCACCGATACACTTTTGTGTGAATCGACACAAATTGACAAGATTCACTGACATTTCGTTCTGAATCGCTTTCCGATGTGCGAATCGAGATCATACATTACAATCGAGTGATGTCGTTTCCGAACGTTCATAAACGTGAAAATTGCAGATCACGGATATACTTTTGTGTGAATCGCCACAAATTAACCAGATTCACAGACATTTCGTTCTGAATCGCTTTCCGATATGCGAATCGCGATCACACCTTACAATCGAGTGATGTCGTTTCCGAACCATCATAAACATGAAAATTGGTGATCACCGATACACTTTTTTGTGAATCGACACAAATTAACAAGATTCACTGACTTTTCGTTCTGAATCGCTTTCCGATGTGCGAATCGAGATCATACATTACAACCGAGTGATGTCATTTCCGAACGTTCATAAACGTGAAACTTGGTGATCACCGATACACTTTTGTGAGAATCGCAACAAATCAAGAAGATTCACTCACATTTCGAACAGAACAGCTTTCCGACGTGCGATCCGAGATCATAAGTTACAATCGAGTTATGTCATTTCCGAACGTTCATAAACGTGAAAATTGGTGATCACCGATACAATTTTGTGTGAATCGATACAATTTAACAGATTCGAACAGAACAGCTTTCCGACGTGCGATTTGAGATCATAACATACACAATCGAGTGATGTCGTTTCCGAACGTTCATAAACATGAAAATTGGTGATCACTGATACACTTTTGTGTGAATCGATACAATTTAACAACATTCACTGACATTTCGTTCTGAATCGCTTTCCGACGTGTAATGATCTCGAATCGCACGTCGGAAAACGATGCTGGTCGAAATGTCAGTGAATGTTGTTAAATTGTATCGATTCACACAAAAGTGTATCAGTGATCACCAATTTTCATGCTTATGAACGTTCGAAAACGACATCACTCGATTGTAAGGTATGATCTCGAATCGCACGTCGGAAAGCTGTTCAGTTCGAAATGTCAGTGAATCTTGTTAATTTTTATCGATTCACACAAAAGTGTATCGGTGATCACCAATGGTCATGTTTATGAACGTTCGGAAACGACATCACTCGATTGTAATGTTTGATCTCGATTTGCACATCGGAAAGCGATTCAGAACGAAATGTCAGCGAATCTTGTTAATTTGTGTCGATTCACACAAAAGTGTATCGGTGATCACCAATTTTCATGTTTATGAACGGTAGGAAACGACATCACTCGATTGTAAGGTATGATCTCGAATCGCACGTCGGAAAGCTGTTCAGTTCGAAATGTCAGTGAATCTTGTTAATTTTTAGCGATTCACACAAAAGTGTATCGGTGATCACCAATTTTCACGTTTGTGAACGTTCGGAAATGACATCACTCGATTGTAAGTTATGATCTCGGATCGCACGTCGAAAAGCTGTTCTGTTCGAAATGTCAGTGAATGTGTTAAATTGTATCGATTCACACAAAAGTGTATTGGTGATCACCAATTTTCACGTTTGTGAACGTTCGGAAATGACATAACTCGATTGTAAGTTATGATCTCGGATCGCACGTCGGAAAGCTGTTCTGTTCGAAATGTCAGTGAATCTTCTTGATTTGTTGCGATTCTCTAAAAAGTGTATCGGTGATCACCAATTTTCACGTTTATGAACGTTCGGAAACGACATCACTCGATTGTAAGGTATGATCTCGATTTGCACATCAGAAAGCGATTCAGAACGAAATGTCAGTGAATCTTGTTAATTTCTATCGATTCATACAAAAGTGTATCGGTGATCACCAATTTTCATGTTTATGAACGTTCGGAAACGACATCACTCGATTGTAATGTATGATCTCGATTTGCACATCGGAAAGCGATTCAGAACGAAATGTCAGTGAATCTTGTTAATTTGAGTCGATTCACACAAAAGTGTATCGGTGATCACCAATTTTCATGTTTATGAACGTTCGGAAACGACATCACTCGATTGTAATTTATGATCTCGAATCGAAATGTCATTGAATATTGTTAATTTGTCATGAATTGAACAGAAATTTTATTGGTGATCATCAATCTTTATGTTTATGAACGTTCGGAAACGTTTTCATCGCTCGATTGTCAGTTCAGTTCTCAAATGGCCCTTCGGATTGCGATACTAAATGTCTGTAAAATTAGTGATATGTGACGTTTATCGGTGAACGTTTCCAATCTTTCATAAACACGAAAATAGGTAATCAGCGATAATCTTTTGTGTTAATCGTTACAAATTAACAATTTTTTCCGACATTTCTATCAGAATCGCAATCCGAAATGCGATTCGAGACTGGAACTGACATGCGAACGATGTCGTTTCTGAACGTTCAAAAATATGAAAATTGGTGATCACAAATAAACTTTTGTGAGAATCGTTACAAATTATCAAGATTCACTGGCAATTCGAACAGAATCGGTTTCCGATGTGCGAATCGCGATCACACCTTACAATCGAGTGATGTCGTTTCCGAACCATCAAAAACGTGAAAATTTGATGATCACCGATACACTTTTGTGTGAATCGATACAATTTAACGACATTCACTGACATTTCTTTCTGAATCGCTTTCCGATGTGCGAATCGAGATCATACCTTACAATCGAGTGATGTCATTTCCGAACGTTCATAAACGTGAAACTTGGTGATCACCGATACACTTTTGTGAGAATCGCAACAAATCAAGAAGATTCACTGACATTTCGAACAGAACAGCTTTCCGACGTGCGATCCGAGATCATACCTTACAATCGAGTGATATCGTTTCCGAACGTTCATAAACGTGAAAATTGGAGATCACCGATACAATTTTGTGTGAATCGATAGAATTTAACACATTCACTGACATTTCGAACAGAACAGCTTTTCGACGTGCGATCCGAGATCATAACTTACAATCGAGTCATGTCGTTTCCGACCGTGCATAAACATGAAAATTGGTGATCACTGATTCACTTTTGTGTGAATCGATAGAAATTAAAAAGATTCACAGACATTTCGTTCTGAATCGCTTTCCGATGTGCGGATCGAGATCATAACTTACAATCGAGTGATGTCGTTTACGAACCATCATAAACGTAAAAATTGGAGATCACCGATACACTTTTGTGTGAATCGATACAATTTAACGACATTCACTGACATTTCGAAAAGAGCAGCTTTCCGAAGTGCGATTCGAGATCATAACTTACAATCGAGTTATGTCATTTCCGAACGTTCATAAACGTGAAAATTGGTGATCACCGATACAATTTTGTGTGAATCGATACAATTTAACAGATTCGAACAGAACAGCTTTCCGACGTGCGATTTGAGATCATAACATACACAATCGAGTGATGTCGTTTCCGAACGTTCATAAACATGAAAATTGGTGATCACTGATACACTTTTGTGTGAATCGATACAATTTAACAACATTCACTGACATTTCGTTCTGAATCGCTTTCCGACGTGTAATGATCTCGAATCGCACGTCGGAAAACGATGCTGGTCGAAATGTCAGTGAATGTTGTTAAATTGTATCGATTCACACAAAAGTGTATCAGTGATCACCAATTTTCATGTTTATGAACGTTCGGAAACGACATCACTCGATTGTAAGGTGTGATCGCGATTCGCACATCGGAAAGCGATTCAGAACGAAATGTCAGCGAATCTTGTTAATTTGTGTCGATTCACACAAAAGTGTATCGGTGATCACCAATTTTTATGTTTATGAACGTTAGGAAACGACATCACTCGATTGTAAGGTATGATCTCGAATCGCACGTCGGAAAGCTGTTCAGTTCGAAATGTCAGTGAATCTTGTTAATTTTTATCGATTCACACAAAAGTGTATCTGTGATCACCAATTTTCACGTTTATGATGGTTCGGAATCGACATCACTCGATTGTAATATTTGATCTCGATTTGCACATCGGAAAGCGATTCAGAACGGAATGTCAGTGAATCTTGTTAATTTGTGTCGATTCACAAAAAAGTGTATCGGTGATCACCAATTTTCATGTTTATGATGGTTCGGAAACGACATCACTCGATTGTAAGTGGTGATCGCGATTCGCACATCGGAAAGCGATTCAGAACGAAATGTCTGTGAATCTGGTTAATTTGTGTCGATTCACACAAAAGTATATCGGTGATCTGCAATTTTCACGTTTATGAACGTTCGGAAACGACATCACTCGATTGTAATGTATGATCTCGATTCGCACATCGGAAAGCGATTCAGAACGAAATGTCAGTGAATCTTGTCAATTTGTGTCGATTCACAAAAAAGTGTATCGGTGATCACCAGTTTTCATGTTTATGAACGTTAGGAAACGACATCACTCGATTGTAATGTATGAACTCGATTTGCACATCGGAAAGCGATTCAGAACGAAATGTCAGTGAATCTTGTTAATTTGTGTCGATTCACACAAAAGTGTATCGGTGATTACCAATTTTCATGTTTATGAACGTTCGGAAACGGCATCACTCGATTGTAAGGTATGATCTCGAATCGCACGTCGGAAAGCTGTTCAGTTCGAAAAGTCAGTGAATCTGTTTAATTTTTATCGATTCACACAAAAGTGTATCGGTGATCACCAATGGTCATGTTTATGAACGTTCGGAAACGACATCACTCGATTGTAAGGTGTGATCGCGATTCGCACATCGGAAAGCGATTCAGAACGAAATGTCTGTGAATCTGGTTAATTTGTTTCGATTCACACAAAAGTATATCGGTGATCTCCAATTTTCACGTTTATGAACGTTCGGAAACGACATCACTCGATTGTAATGTTTGATCTCGATTTGCACATCGGAAAGCGATTCAGAACGAAATGTCAGTGAATCTTGTTAATTTGTGTCGATTCACACAAAAGTGTATCGGTGATCACCAATTTTCATGTTTATGAACGTTCGGAAACGACATCACTCGATTGTAAGTTATGATCTCGGATCGCACGTCGAAAAGCTGTTCTGTTAGAAATGTCAGTGAATGTGTTAAATTGTATCGATTCACACAAAAGTGTATCGGTAATCACTAATTTTCACGTTTATGAACGTTCGGAAATGACATAACTCGATTGTAAGTTATGATCTCGGATCGCACGTCGGAAAGCTGTTCTGTTCGAAATGTCAGTGAATCTTCTTGATTTGTTGCGATTCTCACAAAAGTGTATCGGTGATCACCAATTTTCACGTTTATGAGCGTTCGGAAACGACATCACTCGATTGTAAGGTATGATCTCGATTTGCACATCAGAAAGCGATTCAGAACGAAATGTCAGTGAATCTTGTTAATTTCTATCGATTCATACAAAAGTGTATCGGTGATCACCAATTTTCATGTTTATGAACGTTCGGAAACGACATCACTCGATTGTAATGTATGATCTCGATTTGCACATCGGAAAGCGATTCAGAACGAAATGTCAGTCAATCTTGTTAATTTGAGTCGATTCACACAAAAGTGTATCGGTGATCACCAATTTTCATGTTTATGAACGTTCGGAAACGACATCACTCGATTGTAATTTATGATCTCGAATCGAAATGTCATTGAATATTGTTAATTTGTCATGAATTGAACAGAAATTTTATTGGTGATCACCAATCTTTATGTTTATGAACGTTCGGAAACGTTTTCATCGCTCGATTGTCAGTTCAGTTCTCAAATGGCCCTTCGGATTGCGATACTAAATGTCTGTAAAATTAGTGATATGTGACGTTTATCGGTGAACGTTTCCAATCTTTCATAAACACGAAAATAGGTAATCAGCGATAATCTTTTGTGTTAATCGTTACAAATTAACAATTTTTTCCGACATTTCTATCAGAATCGCAATCCGAAATGCGATTCGAGACTGGAACTGACATTCGAACGATGTCGTTTCTGAACGTTCAAAAATATGAAAATTGGTGATCACAAATAAACTTTTGTGAGAATCGTTACAAATTATCAAAATTCACTGGCAATTCGAACAGAATCGGTTTCCGATGTGCGAATCGCGATCACACCTTACAATCGAGTGATGTCGTTTCCGAACCATCAAAAACGTGAAAATTTGATGATCACCGATACACTTTTGTGTGAATCGATACAATTTAACGACATTCACTGACATTTCTTTCTGAATCGCTTTCCGATGTGCGAATCGAGATCATACCTTACAATCGAGTGATGTCATTTCCGAACGTTCATAAACGTGAAACTTGGTGATCACCGATACACTTTTGTGAGAATCGCAACAAATCAAGAAGATTCACTGACATTTCGAACAGAACAGCTTTCCGACGTGCGATCCGAGATCATACCTTACAATCGAGTGATATCGTTTCCGAACGTTCATAAACGTGAAAATTGGAGATCACCGATACAATTTTGTGTGAATCGATAGAATTTAACACATTCACTGACATTTCGAACAGAACAGCTTTTCGACGTGCGATCCGAGATCATAACTTACAATCGAGTCATGTCGTTTCCGACCGTGCATAAACATGAAAATTGGTGATCACCGATTCACTTTTGTGTGAATCGATAGAAATTAAAAAGATTCACAGACATTTCGTTCTGAATCGCTTTCCGATGTGCGGATCGAGATCATAACTTACAATCGAGTGATGTCGTTTACGAACCATCATAAACGTAAAAATTGGAGATCACCGATACACTTTTGTGTGAATCGATACAATTTAACGACATTCACTGACATTTCGAAAAGAGCAGCTTTCCGAAGTGCGATTCGAGATCATAACTTACAATCGAGTTATGTCATTTCCGAACGTTCATAAACGTGAAAATTGGTGATCACCGATACAATTTTGTGTGAATCGATACAATTTAACAGATTCGAACAGAACAGCTTTCCGACGTGCGATTTGAGATCATAACATACACAATCGAGTGATGTCGTTTCCGAACGTTCATAAACATGAAAATTGGTGATCACTGATACACTTTTGTGTGAATCGATACAATTTAACAACATTCACTGACATTTCGTTCTGAATCGCTTTCCGACGTGTAATGATCTCGAATCGCACGTCGGAAAACGATGCTGGTCGAAATGTCAGGGAATGTTGTTAAATTGTATCGATTCACACAAAAGTGTATCAGTGATCACCAATTTTCATGTTTATGAACGTTCGGAAACGACATCACTCGATTGTAAGGTGTGATCGCGATTCGCACATCGGAAAGCGATTCAGAACGAAATGTCAGCGAATCTTGTTAATTTGTGTCGATTCACACAAAAGTGTATCGGTGATCACCAATTTTTATGTTTATGAACGTTAGGAAACGACATCACTCGATTGTAAGGTATGATCTCGAATCGCACGTCGGAAAGCTGTTCAGTTCGAAATGTCAGTGAATCTTGTTAATTTTTATCGATTCACACAAAAGTGTATCTGTGATCACCAATTTTCACGTTTATGATGGTTCGGAATCGACATCACTCGATTGTAATATTTGATCTCGATTTGCACATCGGAAAGCGATTCAGAACGGAATGTCAGTGAATCTTGTTAATTTGTGTCGATTCACAAAAAAGTGTATCGGTGATCACCAATTTTCATGTTTATGATGGTTCGGAAACGACATCACTCGATTGTAAGTGGTGATCGCGATTCGCACATCGGAAAGCGATTCAGAACGAAATGTCTGTGAATCTGGTTAATTTGTGTCGATTCACACAAAAGTATATCGGTGATCTGCAATTTTCACGTTTATGAACGTTCGGAAACGACATCACTCGATTGTAATGTATGATCTCGATTCGCACATCGGAAAGCGATTCAGAACGAAATGTCAGTGAATCTTGTCAATTTGTGTCGATGAACAAAAAAGTGTATCGGTGATCACCAGTTTTCATGTTTATGAACGTTAGGAAACGACATCACTCGATTGTAATGTATGAACTCGATTTGCACATCGGAAAGCGATTCAGAACGAAATGTCAGTGAATCTTGTTAATTTGTGTCGATTCACACAAAAGTGTATCGGTGATTACCAATTTTCATGTTTATGAACGTTCGGAAACGGCATCACTCGATTGTAAGGTATGATCTCGAATCGCACGTCGGAAAGCTGTTCAGTTCGAAAAGTCAGTGAATCTGTTTAATTTTTATCGATTCACACAAAAGTGTATCGGTGATCACCAATGGTCATGTTTATGAACGTTCGGAAACGACATCACTCGATTGTAAGGTGTGATCGCGATTCGCACATCGGAAAGCGATTCAGAACGAAATGTCTGTGAATCTGGTTAATTTGTTTCGATTCACACAAAAGTATATCGGTGATCTCCAATTTTCACGTTTATGAACGTTCGGAAACGACATCACTCGATTGTAATGTTTGATCTCGATTTGCACATCGGAAAGCGATTCAGAACGAAATGTCAGTGAATCTTGTTAATTTGTGTCGATTCACACAAAAGTGTATCGGTGATCACCAATTTTCATGTTTATGAACGTTCGGAAACGACATCACTCGATTGTAAGTTATGATCTCGGATCGCACGTCGAAAAGCTGTTCTGTTAGAAATGTCAGTGAATGTGTTAAATTGTATCGATTCACACAAAAGTGTATCGGTAATCACTAATTTTCACGTTTATGAACGTTCGGAAATGACATAACTCGATTGTAAGTTATGATCTCGGATCGCACGTCGGAAAGCTGTTCTGTTCGAAATGTCAGTGAATCTTCTTGATTTGTTGCGATTCTCACAAAAGTGTATCGGTGATCACCAATTTTCACGTTTATGAGCGTTCGGAAACGACATCACTCGATTGTAAGGTATGATCTCGATTTGCACATCAGAAAGCGATTCAGAACGAAATGTCAGTGAATCTTGTTAATTTCTATCGATTCATACAAAAGTGTATCGGTGATCACCAATTTTCATGTTTATGAACGTTCGGAAACGACATCACTCGATTGTAATGTATGATCTCGATTTGCACATCGGAAAGCGATTCAGAACGAAATGTCAGTGAATCTTGTTAATTTGAGTCGATTCACACAAAAGTGTATCGGTGATCACCAATTTTCATGTTTATGAACGTTCGGAAACGACATCACTCGATTGTAATTTATGATCTCGAATCGAAATGTCATTGAATATTGTTAATTTGTCATGAATTGAACAGAAATTTTATTGGTGATCACCAATCTTTATGTTTATGAACGTTCGGAAACGTTTTCATCGCTCGATTGTCAGTTCAGTTCTCAAATGGCCCTTCGGATTGCGATACTAAATGTCTGTAAAATTAGTGATATGTGACGTTTATCGGTGAACGTTTCCAATCTTTCATAAACACGAAAATAGGTAATCAGCGATAATCTTTTGTGTTAATCGTTACAAATTAACAATTTTTTCCGACATTTCTATCAGAATCGCAATCCGAAATGCGATTCGAGACTGGAACTGACATTCGAACGATGTCGTTTCTGAACGTTCAAAAATATGAAAATTGGTGATCACAAATAAACTTTTGTGAGAATCGTTACAAATTATCAAAATTCACTGGCAATTCGAACAGAATCGGTTTCCGATGTGCGAATCGCGATCACACCTTACAATCGAGTGATGTCGTTTCCGAACCATCAAAAACGTGAAAATTTGATGATCACCGATACACTTTTGTGTGAATCGATACAATTTAACGACATTCACTGACATTTCTTTCTGAATCGCTTTCCGATGTGCGAATCGAGATCATACCTTACAATCGAGTGATGTCATTTCCGAACGTTCATAAACGTGAAACTTGGTGATCACCGATACACTTTTGTGAGAATCGCAACAAATCAAGAAGATTCACTGACATTTCGAACAGAACAGCTTTCCGACGTGCGATCCGAGATCATACCTTACAATCGAGTGATATCGTTTCCGAACGTTCATAAACGTAAAAATTGGAGATCACCGATACACTTTTGTGTGAATCGATACAATTTAACGACATTCACTGACATTTCGAAAAGAGCAGCTTTCCGAAGTGCGATTCGAGATCATAACTTACAATCGAGTTATGTCATTTCCGAACGTTCATAAACGTGAAAATTGGTGATCACCGATACAATTTTGTGTGAATCGATACAATTTAACAGATTCGAACAGAACAGCTTTCCGACGTGCGATTTGAGATCATAACATACACAATCGAGTGATGTCGTTTCCGAACGTTCATAAACATGAAAATTGGTGATCACTGATACACTTTTGTGTGAATCGATACAATTTAACAACATTCACTGACATTTCGTTCTGAATCGCTTTCCGACGTGTAATGATCTCGAATCGCACGTCGGAAAACGATGCTGGTCGAAATGTCAGTGAATGTTGTTAAATTGTATCGATTCACACAAAAGTGTATCAGTGATCACCAATTTTCATGTTTATGAACGTTCGGAAACGACATCACTCGATTGTAAGGTGTGATCGCGATTCGCACATCGGAAAGCGATTCAGAACGAAATGTCAGCGAATCTTGTTAATTTGTGTCGATTCACACAAAAGTGTATCGGTGATCACCAATTTTTATGTTTATGAACGTTAGGAAACGACATCACTCGATTGTAAGGTATGATCTCGAATCGCACGTCGGAAAGCTGTTCAGTTCGAAATGTCAGTGAATCTTGTTAATTTTTATCGATTCACACAAAAGTGTATCTGTGATCACCAATTTTCACGTTTATGATGGTTCGGAATCGACATCACTCGATTGTAATATTTGATCTCGATTTGCACATCGGAAAGCGATTCAGAACGGAATGTCAGTGAATCTTGTTAATTTGTGTCGATTCACAAAAAAGTGTATCGGTGATCACCAATTTTCATGTTTATGATGGTTCGGAAACGACATCACTCGATTGTAAGTGGTGATCGCGATTCGCACATCGGAAAGCGATTCAGAACGAAATGTCTGTGAATCTGGTTAATTTGTGTCGATTCACACAAAAGTATATCGGTGATCTGCAATTTTCACGTTTATGAACGTTCGGAAACGACATCACTCGATTGTAATGTATGATCTCGATTCGCACATCGGAAAGCGATTCAGAACGAAATGTCAGTGAATCTTGTCAATTTGTGTCGATTCACAAAAAAGTGTATCGGTGATCACCAATTTTCATGTTTATGAACGTTAGGAAACGACATCACTCGATTGTAATGTATGAACTCGATTTGCACATCGGAAAGCGATTCAGAACGAAATGTCAGTGAATCTTGTTAATTTGTGTCGATTCACACAAAAGTGTATCGGTGATCACCAATTTTCATGTTTATGAACGTTCGGAAACGGCATCACTCGATTGTAAGGTATGATCTCGAATCGCACGTCGGAAAGCTGTTCAGTTCGAAAAGTCAGTGAATCTGTTTAATTTTTATCGATTCACACAAAAGTGTATCGGTGATCACCAATGGTCATGTTTATGAACGTTCGGAAACGACATCACTCGATTGTAAGGTGTGATCGCGATTCGCACATCGGAAAGCGATTCAGAACGAAATGTCTGTGAATCTGGTTAATTTGTTTCGATTCACACAAAAGTATATCGGTGATCTCCAATTTTCACGTTTATGAACGTTCGGAAACGACATCACTCGATTGTAATGTTTGATCTCGATTTGCACATCGGAAAGCGATTCAGAACGAAATGTCAGTGAATCTTGTTAATTTGTGTCGATTCACACAAAAGTGTATCGGTGATCACCAATTTTCATGTTTATGAACGTTCGGAAACGACATCACTCGATTGTAAGTTATGATCTCGGATCGCACGTCGAAAAGCTGTTCTGTTAGAAATGTCAGTGAATGTGTTAAATTGTATCGATTCACACAAAAGTGTATCGGTAATCACTAATTTTCACGTTTATGAACGTTCGGAAATGACATAACTCGATTGTAAGTTATGATCTCGGATCGCACGTCGGAAAGCTGTTCTGTTCGAAATGTCAGTGAATCTTCTTGATTTGTTGCGATTCTCACAAAAGTGTATCGGTGATCACCAATTTTCACGTTTATGAACGTTCGGAAACGACATCACTCGATTGTAAGGTATGATCTCGATTTGCACATCAGAAAGCGATTCAGAACGAAATGTCAGTGAATCTTGTTAATTTCTATCGATTCATACAAAAGTGTATCGGTGATCACCAATTTTCATGTTTATGAACGTTCGGAAACGACATCACTCGATTGTAATGTATGATCTCGATTTGCACATCGGAAAGCGATTCAGAACGAAATGTCAGTGAATCTTGTTAATTTGAGTCGATTCACACAAAAGTGTATCGGTGATCACCAATTTTCATGTTTATGAACGTTCGGAAACGACATCACTCGATTGTAATTTATGATCTCGAATCGAAATGTCATTGAATATTGTTAATTTGTCATGAATTGAACAGAAATTTTATTGGTGATCACCAATCTTTATGTTTATGAACGTTCGGAAACGTTTTCATCGCTCGATTGTCAGTTCAGTTCTCAAATGGCCCTTCGGATTGCGATACTAAATGTCTGTAAAATTAGTGATATGTGACGTTTATCGGTGAACGTTTCCAATCTTTCATAAACACGAAAATAGGTAATCAGCGATAATCTTTTGTGTTAATCGTTACAAATTAACAATTTTTTCCGACATTTCTATCAGAATCGCAATCCGAAATGCGATTCGAGACTGGAACTGACATTCGAACGATGTCGTTTCTGAACGTTCAAAAATATGAAAATTGGTGATCACAAATAAACTTTTGTGAGAATCGTTACAAATTATCAAAATTCACTGGCAATTCGAACAGAATCGGTTTCCGATGTGCGAATCGCGATCACACCTTACAATCGAGTGATGTCGTTTCCGAACCATCAAAAACGTGAAAATTTGATGATCACCGATACACTTTTGTGTGAATCGATACAATTTAACGACATTCACTGACATTTCTTTCTGAATCGCTTTCCGATGTGCGAATCGAGATCATACCTTACAATCGAGTGATGTCATTTCCGAACGTTCATAAACGTGAAACTTGGTGATCACCGATACACTTTTGTGAGAATCGCAACAAATCAAGAAGATTCACTGACATTTCGAACAGAACAGCTTTCCGACGTGCGATCCGAGATCATACCTTACAATCGAGTGATATCGTTTCCGAACGTTCATAAACGTGAAAATTGGAGATCACCGATACAATTTTGTGTGAATCGATAGAATTTAACACATTCACTGACATTTCGAACAGAACAGCTTTTCGACGTGCGATCCGAGATCATAACTTACAATCGAGTCATGTCGTTTCCGACCGTGCATAAACATGAAAATTGGTGATCACCGATTCACTTTTGTGAGAATCGATAGAAATTAAAAAGATTCACAGACATTTCGTTCTGAATCGCTTTCCGATGTGCGGATCGAGATCATAACTTACAATCGAGTGATGTCGTTTACGAACCATCATAAACGTAAAAATTGGAGATCACCGATACACTTTTGTGTGAATCGATACAATTTAACGACATTCACTGACATTTCGAAAAGAGCAGCTTTCCGAAGTGCGATTCGAGATCATAACTTACAATCGAGTTATGTCATTTCCGAACGTTCATAAACGTGAAAATTGGTGATCACCGATACAATTTTGTGTGAATCGATACAATTTAACAGATTCGAACAGAACAGCTTTCCGACGTGCGATTTGAGATCATAACATACACAATCGAGTGATGTCGTTTCCGAACGTTCATAAACATGAAAATTGGTGATCACTGATACACTTTTGTGTGAATCGATACAATTTAACAACATTCACTGACATTTCGTTCTGAATCGCTTTCCGACGTGTAATGATCTCGAATCGCACGTCGGAAAACGATGCTGGTCGAAATGTCAGTGAATGTTGTTAAATTGTATCGATTCACACAAAAGTGTATCAGTGATCACCAATTTTCATGTTTATGAACGTTCGGAAACGACATCACTCGATTGTAAGGTGTGATCGCGATTCGCACATCGGAAAGCGATTCAGAACGAAATGTCAGCGAATCTTGTTAATTTGTGTCGATTCACACAAAAGTGTATCGGTGATCACCAATTTTTATGTTTATGAACGTTAGGAAACGACATCACTCGATTGTAAGGTATGATCTCGAATCGCACGTCGGAAAGCTGTTCAGTTCGAAATGTCAGTGAATCTTGTTAATTTTTATCGATTCACACAAAAGTGTATCTGTGATCACCAATTTTCACGTTTATGATGGTTCGGAATCGACATCACTCGATTGTAATATTTGATCTCGATTTGCACATCGGAAAGCGATTCAGAACGGAATGTCAGTGAATCTTGTTAATTTGTGTCGATTCACAAAAAAGTGTATCGGTGATCACCAATTTTCATGTTTATGATGGTTCGGAAACGACATCACTCGATTGTAAGTGGTGATCGCGATTCGCACATCGGAAAGCGATTCAGAACGAAATGTCTGTGAATCTGGTTAATTTGTGTCGATTCACACAAAAGTATATCGGTGATCTGCAATTTTCACGTTTATGAACGTTCGGAAACGACATCACTCGATTGTAATGTATGATCTCGATTCGCACATCGGAAAGCGATTCAGAACGAAATGTCAGTGAATCTTGTCAATTTGTGTCGATTCACAAAAAAGTGTATCGGTGATCACCAATTTTCATGTTTATGAACGTTAGGAAACGACATCACTCGATTGTAATGTATGAACTCGATTTGCACATCGGAAAGCGATTCAGAACGAAATGTCAGTGAATCTTGTTAATTTGTGTCGATTCACACAAAAGTGTATCGGTGATCACCAATTTTCATGTTTATGAACGTTCGGAAACGGCATCACTCGATTGTAAGGTATGATCTCGAATCGCACGTCGGAAAGCTGTTCAGTTCGAAAAGTCAGTGAATCTGTTTAATTTTTATCGATTCACACAAAAGTGTATCGGTGATCACCAATGGTCATGTTTATGAACGTTCGGAAACGACATCACTCGATTGTAAGGTGTGATCGCGATTCGCACATCGGAAAGCGATTCAGAACGAAATGTCTGTGAATCTGGTTAATTTGTTTCGATTCACACAAAAGTATATCGGTGATCTCCAATTTTCACGTTTATGAACGTTCGGAAACGACATCACTCGATTGTAATGTTTGATCTCGATTTGCACATCGGAAAGCGATTCAGAACGAAATGTCAGTGAATCTTGTTAATTTGTGTCGATTCACACAAAAGTGTATCGGTGATCACCAATTTTCATGTTTATGAACGTTCGGAAACGGCATCACTCGATTGTAAGGTATGATCTCGAATCGCACGTCGGAAAGCTGTTCAGTTCGAAATGTCAGTGAATCTGTTTAATTTGTGTCGATTCACACAAAAGTGTATCGGTGATCACCAATTTTCATGCTTATGATCGTTCGAAAACGACATCACTCGATTGTAAGGTATGATCTCGAATCGCACGTCGGAAAGCTGTTCAGTTCGAAATGTCAGTGAATCTTGTTAATTTTTATCGATTCACACAAAAGTGTATCGGTGATCACCAATGGTCATGTTTATGAACGTTCGGAAACGACATCACTCGATTGTAAGGTGTGATCGCGATTCGCACATCGGAAAGCGATTCAGAACGAAATGTCAGCGAATCTTGTTAATTTGTGTCGATTCACACAAAAGTGTATCGGTGATCACCAATTTTCATGTTTATGAACGGTAGGAAACGTCATCACTCGATTGTAAGGTATGATCTCGAATCGCACGTCGGAAAGCTGTTCAGTTCGAAATGTCAGTGAATCTTGTTAATTTTTAGCGATTCACACAAAAGTGTATCGGTGATCACCAATTTTCACGTTTATGAACGTTCGGAAATGACATCACTCGATTGTAAGTTATGATCTCGGATCGCACGTCGGAAAGCTGTTCTGTTCGAAATGTCAGTGAATCTTCTTGATTTGTTGCGATTCTCTAAAAAGTGTATCGGTGATCACCAATTTTCACGTTTATGAACGTTCGGAAACGACATCACTCGATTGTAATGTTTGATCTCGATTTGCACATCGGAAAGCGATTCAGAACGAAATGTCAGTGAATCTTGTTAATTTGTGTCGATTCACACAAAAGTGTATCGGTGATCACCAATTTTCATGTTTATGAACGTTCGGAAACGACATCACTCGATTGTAAGATATGATCTCGGATCGCACGTCGAAAAGCTGTTCTGTTCGAATGTGTTAAATTGTATCGATTCACACAAAATTGTATCGGTGATCTCCAATTTTCACGTTTATGAACGTTCGGAAACGACATCACTCGATTGTAAGTTATGATCTCGAATCGCACGTCGGAAAGCTGTTCAGTTCGAAATGTCAGTGAATCTTGTTAATTTTTATCGATTCACACAAAAGTGTATCGGTGATCACCAATGGTCATGTTTATGAACGTTCGGAAACGACATCACTCGATTGTAAGGTGTGATCGCGATTCGCACATCGGAAAGCGATTCAGAACGAAATGTCAGCGAATCTTGTTAATTTGTGTCGATTCACACAAAAGTGTATCGGTGATCACCAATTTTCATGTTTATGAACGGTAGGAAACGTCATCACTCGATTGTAAGTTATGATCTCGAATCGCACGTCGGAAAGCTGTTCAGTTCGAAATGTCAGTGAATCTTGTTAATTTTTAGCGATTCACACAAAAGTGTATCGGTGATCACCAATTTTCACGTTTATGAACGTTCGGAAACGACATCACTCGATTGTAAGGTGTGATCGCGATTCGCACATCGGAAAGCGATTCAGAACGAAATGTCAGTGAATGTGTTAAATTGTATCGATTCACACAAAAGTGTATCGGTGATCACCAATTTTCACGTTTATGAACGTTCGGAAATGACATAACTCGATTGTAAGTTATGATCTCGAATCGCACGTCGGAAAGCTGTTCAGTTCGAAATGTCAGTGAATCTTGTTAATTTTTAGCGATTCACACAAAAGTGTATCGGTGATCACCAATTTTCACGTTTATGAACGTTCGGAAACGACATCACTCGATTGTAAGGTGTGATCTCGATTTGCACATCGGAAAGCGATTCAGAACGAAATGTCAGTGAATCTTGTTAATTTGTGTCGATTCACACAAAAGTGTATCGGTGATCACCAATTTTCATGTTTATGAACGTTCGGAAACGACATCACTCGATTGTAAGATATGATCTCGGATCGCACGTCGAAAAGCTGTTCTGTTCGAATGTGTTAAATTGTATCGATTCACACAAAATTGTATCGGTGATCTCCAATTTTCACGTTTATGAACGTTCGGAAACGACATCACTCGATTGTAAGTTATGATCTCGAATCGCACGTCGGAAAGCTGTTCAGTTCGAAATGTCAGTGAATCTCGTTAATTTTTATCGATTCACACAAAAGTGTATCGGTGATCATCAAATTTTCACGTTTTTGATGGTTCGGAAACGACATCACTCGATTGTAAGGTGTGATCGCGATTCGCACATCGGAAACCGATTCTGTTCGAATTGTCAGTGAATCTTGATAATTTGTAACGATTCTCACAAAAGTTTATTTGTGATCACCAATTTTCATATTTGTGAACGTTCAGAAACGACATCGTTCAAATGTCAGTTCCGGTCTCGAATCGCATTTCGGATTGCGATTCTGATAGAAATGTCGGAAAAAATTGTTAATTTGTAACGATTAACACAAAAGATTATCGCTGATTACCTATTTTCGTGTTTATGAAAGATTGGAAACGTTCACCGATAAACGTCACATATCACTAATTTTACAGACATTTAGTATCGTAATCCGAAGGGCCATTTGAGATCTGAACTGACAATCGAGCGATGAAAACGTTTCCGAACGTTCATAAACATGAAGATTGGTAATCACCAATAAAATTTTTGTTCAATTCATGACAAATTAACAATATTCAATGACATTTCGATTCGAGATCTTAAATTACAATCGAGTGATGCCGTTTCCGAACGTTCATAAACATGAAAATTGGTGATCACCGATACACTTTTGTGTGAATCGACACAAATTAACAAGATTCACTGACATTTCGTTCTGAATCGCTTTCCGATGTGCAAATCGAGTTCATACATTACAATCGAGCGATGTCGTTTCCGAACGTTCATAAACGTGAAAATTGGAGATCACCGATATACTTTTGTGTGAATCGACACAAATTAACCAGATTCACAGACATTTCGTTCTGAATCGCTTTCCGATGTGCGAATCGCGATCACACCTTACAATCGAGTGATGTCGTTTCCGAACCATCATAAACATGAAAATAGGTGATCACCGATACACTTTTGTGTGAATCGACACAAATTAACAAGATTCACTGTCGTTTCGTTCTGAATCGCTTTCCGATGTGCGAATCGCGATCACACCTTACAATCGAGTGATGTCGTTTCCGAACCATCATAAACATGAAAATTGGTGATCACCGATACACTTTTGTGTGAATCGACACAAATTAACAAGATTCACTGACATTTCGTTCTGAATCGCTTTCCGATGTGCAAATCGGGATCAAACATTACAATCGAGTGATGTCGTTTCCGAACCATCATAAACGTGAAAATTGGTGATCACCGATACACTTTTGTGTGAATCGATAAAAATTAACAAGATTCACTGACATTTCGAACTGAACAGCTTTCCGACGTGCGATTCGAGATCATACCTTACAATCGAGTGATGTCGTTTCCTAACGTTCATAAACATGAAAATTGGTGATCACCGATACACTTTTGTGTGAATCGACACAAATTGACAAGATTCACTGACATTTCGTTCTGAATCGCTTTCCGATGTGCGAATCGAGATCATACATTACAATCGAGTGATGTCGTTTCCGAACGTTCATAAACGTGAAAATTGCAGATCACGGATATACTTTTGTGTGAATCGCCACAAATTAACCAGATTCACAGACATTTCGTTCTGAATCGCTTTCCGATATGCGAATCGCGATCACACCTTACAATCGAGTGATGTCGTTTCCGAACCATCATAAACATGAAAATTGGTGATCACCGATACACTTTTTTGTGAATCGACACAAATTAACAAGATTCACTGACTTTTCGTTCTGAATCGCTTTCCGATGTGCGAATCGAGATCATACATTACAACCGAGTGATGTCATTTCCGAACGTTCATAAACGTGAAACTTGGTGATCACCGATACACTTTTGTGAGAATCGCAACAAATCAAGAAGATTCACTCACATTTCGAACAGAACAGCTTTCCGACGTGCGATCCGAGATCATAAGTTACAATCGAGTTATGTCATTTCCGAACGTTCATAAACGTGAAAATTGGTGATCACCGATACAATTTTGTGTGAATCGATACAATTTAACAGATTCGAACAGAACAGCTTTCCGACGTGCGATTTGAGATCATAACATACACAATCGAGTGATGTCGTTTCCGAACGTTCATAAACATGAAAATTGGTGATCACTGATACACTTTTGTGTGAATCGATACAATTTAACAACATTCACTGACATTTCGTTCTGAATCGCTTTCCGACGTGTAATGATCTCGAATCGCACGTCGGAAAACGATGCTGGTCGAAATGTCAGTGAATGTTGTTAAATTGTATCGATTCACACAAAAGTGTATCAGTGATCACCAATTTTCATGCTTATGAACGTTCGAAAACGACATCACTCGATTGTAAGGTATGATCTCGAATCGCACGTCGGAAAGCTGTTCAGTTCGAAATGTCAGTGAATCTTGTTAATTTTTATCGATTCACACAAAAGTGTATCGGTGATCACCAATGGTCATGTTTATGAACGTTCGGAAACGACATCACTCGATTGTAATGTTTGATCTCGATTTGCACATCGGAAAGCGATTCAGAACGAAATGTCAGCGAATCTTGTTAATTTGTGTCGATTCACACAAAAGTGTATCGGTGATCACCAATTTTCATGTTTATGAACGGTAGGAAACGACATCACTCGATTGTAAGGTATGATCTCGAATCGCACGTCGGAAAGCTGTTCAGTTCGAAATGTCAGTGAATCTTGTTAATTTTTAGCGATTCACACAAAAGTGTATCGGTGATCACCAATTTTCACGTTTGTGAACGTTCGGAAATGACATCACTCGATTGTAAGTTATGATCTCGGATCGCACGTCGAAAAGCTGTTCTGTTCGAAATGTCAGTGAATGTGTTAAATTGTATCGATTCACACAAAAGTGTATTGGTGATCACCAATTTTCACGTTTGTGAACGTTCGGAAATGACATAACTCGATTGTAAGTTATGATCTCGGATCGCACGTCGGAAAGCTGTTCTGTTCGAAATGTCAGTGAATCTTCTTGATTTGTTGCGATTCTCTAAAAAGTGTATCGGTGATCACCAATTTTCACGTTTATGAACGTTCGGAAACGACATCACTCGATTGTAAGGTATGATCTCGATTTGCACATCAGAAAGCGATTCAGAACGAAATGTCAGTGAATCTTGTTAATTTCTATCGATTCATACAAAAGTGTATCGGTGATCACCAATTTTCATGTTTATGAACGTTCGGAAACGACATCACTCGATTGTAATGTATGATCTCGATTTGCACATCGGAAAGCGATTCAGAACGAAATGTCAGTGAATCTTGTTAATTTGAGGCGATTCACACAAAAGTGTATCGGTGATCACCAATTTTCATGTTTATGAACGTTCGGAAACGACATCACTCGATTGTAATTTATGATCTCGAATCGAAATGTCATTGAATATTGTTAATTTGTCATGAATTGAACAGAAATTTTATTGGTGATCATCAATCTTTATGTTTATGAACGTTCGGAAACGTTTTCATCGCTCGATTGTCAGTTCAGTTCTCAAATGGCCCTTCGGATTGCGATACTAAATGTCTGTAAAATTAGTGATATGTGACGTTTATCGGTGAACGTTTCCAATCTTTCATAAACACGAAAATAGGTAATCAGCGATAATCTTTTGTGTTAATCGTTACAAATTAACAATTTTTTCCGACATTTCTATCAGAATCGCAATCCGAAATGCGATTCGAGACTGGAACTGACATGCGAACGATGTCGTTTCTGAACGTTCAAAAATATGAAAATTGGTGATCACAAATAAACTTTTGTGAGAATCGTTACAAATTATCAAGATTCACTGGCAATTCGAACAGAATCGGTTTCCGATGTGCGAATCGCGATCACACCTTACAATCGAGTGATGTCGTTTCCGAACCATCAAAAACGTGAAAATTTGATGATCACCGATACACTTTTGTGTGAATCGATACAATTTAACGACATTCACTGACATTTCTTTCTGAATCGCTTTCCGATGTGCGAATCGAGATCATACCTTACAATCGAGTGATGTCATTTCCGAACGTTCATAAACGTGAAACTTGGTGATCACCGATACACTTTTGTGAGAATCGCAACAAATCAAGAAGATTCACTGACATTTCGAACAGAACAGCTTTCCGACGTGCGATCCGAGATCATACCTTACAATCGAGTGATATCGTTTCCGAACGTTCATAAACGTGAAAATTGGAGATCACCGATACAATTTTGTGTGAATCGATAGAATTTAACACATTCACTGACATTTCGAACAGAACAGCTTTTCGACGTGCGATCCGAGATCATAACTTACAATCGAGTCATGTCGTTTCCGACCGTGCATAAACATGAAAATTGGTGATCACTGATTCACTTTTGTGTGAATCGATAGAAATTAAAAAGATTCACAGACATTTCGTTCTGAATCGCTTTCCGATGTGCGGATCGAGATCATAACTTACAATCGAGTGATGTCGTTTACGAACCATCATAAACGTAAAAATTGGAGATCACCGATACACTTTTGTGTGAATCGATACAATTTAACGACATTCACTGACATTTCGAAAAGAGCAGCTTTCCGAAGTGCGATTCGAGATCATAACTTACAATCGAGTTATGTCATTTCCGAACGTTCATAAACGTGAAAATTGGTGATCACCGATACAATTTTGTGTGAATCGATACAATTTAACAGATTCGAACAGAACAGCTTTCCGACGTGCGATTTGAGATCATAACATACACAATCGAGTGATGTCGTTTCCGAACGTTCATAAACATGAAAATTGGTGATCACTGATACACTTTTGTGTGAATCGATACAATTTAACAACATTCACTGACATTTCGTTCTGAATCGCTTTCCGACGTGTAATGATCTCGAATCGCACGTCGGAAAACGATGCTGGTCGAAATGTCAGTGAATGTTGTTAAATTGTATCGATTCACACAAAAGTGTATCAGTGATCACCAATTTTCATGTTTATGAACGTTCGGAAACGACATCACTCGATTGTAAGGTGTGATCGCGATTCGCACATCGGAAAGCGATTCAGAACGAAATGTCAGCGAATCTTGTTAATTTGTGTCGATTCACACAAAAGTGTATCGGTGATCACCAATTTTTATGTTTATGAACGTTAGGAAACGACATCACTCGATTGTAAGGTATGATCTCGAATCGCACGTCGGAAAGCTGTTCAGTTCGAAATGTCAGTGAATCTTGTTAATTTTTATCGATTCACACAAAAGTGTATCTGTGATCACCAATTTTCACGTTTATGATGGTTCGGAATCGACATCACTCGATTGTAATATTTGATCTCGATTTGCACATCGGAAAGCGATTCAGAACGGAATGTCAGTGAATCTTGTTAATTTGTGTCGATTCACAAAAAAGTGTATCGGTGATCACCAATTTTCATGTTTATGATGGTTCGGAAACGACATCACTCGATTGTAAGTGGTGATCGCGATTCGCACATCGGAAAGCGATTCAGAACGAAATGTCTGTGAATCTGGTTAATTTGTGTCGATTCACACAAAAGTATATCGGTGATCTGCAATTTTCACGTTTATGAACGTTCGGAAACGACATCACTCGATTGTAATGTATGATCTCGATTCGCACATCGGAAAGCGATTCAGAACGAAATGTCAGTGAATCTTGTCAATTTGTGTCGATTCACAAAAAAGTGTATCGGTGATCACCAGTTTTCATGTTTATGAACGTTAGGAAACGACATCACTCGATTGTAATGTATGAACTCGATTTGCACATCGGAAAGCGATTCAGAACGAAATGTCAGTGAATCTTGTTAATTTGTGTCGATTCACACAAAAGTGTATCGGTGATTACCAATTTTCATGTTTATGAACGTTCGGAAACGGCATCACTCGATTGTAAGGTATGATCTCGAATCGCACGTCGGAAAGCTGTTCAGTTCGAAAAGTCAGTGAATCTGTTTAATTTTTATCGATTCACACAAAAGTGTATCGGTGATCACCAATGGTCATGTTTATGAACGTTCGGAAACGACATCACTCGATTGTAAGGTGTGATCGCGATTCGCACATCGGAAAGCGATTCAGAACGAAATGTCTGTGAATCTGGTTAATTTGTTTCGATTCACACAAAAGTATATCGGTGATCTCCAATTTTCACGTTTATGAACGTTCGGAAACGACATCACTCGATTGTAATGTTTGATCTCGATTTGCACATCGGAAAGCGATTCAGAACGAAATGTCAGTGAATCTTGTTAATTTGTGTCGATTCACACAAAAGTGTATCGGTGATCACCAATTTTCATGTTTATGAACGTTCGGAAACGACATTACTCGATTGTAAGTTATGATCTCGGATCGCACGTCGAAAAGCTGTTCTGTTAGAAATGTCAGTGAATGTGTTAAATTGTATCGATTCACACAAAAGTGTATCGGTAATCACTAATTTTCACGTTTATGAACGTTCGGAAATGACATAACTCGATTGTAAGTTATGATCTCGGATCGCACGTCGGAAAGCTGTTCTGTTCGAAATGTCAGTGAATCTTCTTGATTTGTTGCGATTCTCACAAAAGTGTATCGGTGATCACCAATTTTCACGTTTATGAGCGTTCGGAAACGACATCACTCGATTGTAAGGTATGATCTCGATTTGCACATCAGAAAGCGATTCAGAACGAAATGTCAGTGAATCTTGTTAATTTCTATCGATTCATACAAAAGTGTATCGGTGATCACCAATTTTCATGTTTATGAACGTTCGGAAACGACATCACTCGATTGTAATGTATGATCTCGATTTGCACATCGGAAAGCGATTCAGAACGAAATGTCAGTGAATCTTGTTAATTTGAGTCGATTCACACAAAAGTGTATCGGTGATCACCAATTTTCATGTTTATGAACGTTCGGAAACGACATCACTCGATTGTAATTTATGATCTCGAATCGAAATGTCATTGAATATTGTTAATTTGTCATGAATTGAACAGAAATTTTATTGGTGATCACCAATCTTTATGTTTATGAACGTTCGGAAACGTTTTCATCGCTCGATTGTCAGTTCAGTTCTCAAATGGCCCTTCGGATTGCGATACTAAATGTCTGTAAAATTAGTGATATGTGACGTTTATCGGTGAACGTTTCCAATCTTTCATAAACACGAAAATAGGTAATCAGCGATAATCTTTTGTGTTAATCGTTACAAATTAACAATTTTTTCCGACATTTCTATCAGAATCGCAATCCGAAATGCGATTCGAGACTGGAACTGACATTCGAACGATGTCGTTTCTGAACGTTCAAAAATATGAAAATTGGTGATCACAAATAAACTTTTGTGAGAATCGTTACAAATTATCAAAATTCACTGGCAATTCGAACAGAATCGGTTTCCGATGTGCGAATCGCGATCACACCTTACAATCGAGTGATGTCGTTTCCGAACCATCAAAAACGTGAAAATTTGATGATCACCGATACACTTTTGTGTGAATCGATACAATTTAACGACATTCACTGACATTTCTTTCTGAATCGCTTTCCGATGTGCGAATCGAGATCATACCTTACAATCGAGTGATGTCATTTCCGAACGTTCATAAACGTGAAACTTGGTGATCACCGATACACTTTTGTGAGAATCGCAACAAATCAAGAAGATTCACTGACATTTCGAACAGAACAGCTTTCCGACGTGCGATCCGAGATCATACCTTACAATCGAGTGATATCGTTTCCGAACGTTCATAAACGTGAAAATTGGAGATCACCGATACAATTTTGTGTGAATCGATAGAATTTAACACATTCACTGACATTTCGAACAGAACAGCTTTTCGACGTGCGATCCGAGATCATAACTTACAATCGAGTCATGTCGTTTCCGACCGTGCATAAACATGAAAATTGGTGATCACCGATTCACTTTTGTGTGAATCGATAGAAATTAAAAAGATTCACAGACATTTCGTTCTGAATCGCTTTCCGATGTGCGGATCGAGATCATAACTTACAATCGAGTGATGTCGTTTACGAACCATCATAAACGTAAAAATTGGAGATCACCGATACACTTTTGTGTGAATCGATACAATTTAACGACATTCACTGACATTTCGAAAAGAGCAGCTTTCCGAAGTGCGATTCGAGATCATAACTTACAATCGAGTTATGTCATTTCCGAACGTTCATAAACGTGAAAATTGGTGATCACCGATACAATTTTGTGTGAATCGATACAATTTAACAGATTCGAACAGAACAGCTTTCCGACGTGCGATTTGAGATCATAACATACACAATCGAGTGATGTCGTTTCCGAACGTTCATAAACATGAAAATTGGTGATCACTGATACACTTTTGTGTGAATCGATACAATTTAACAACATTCACTGACATTTCGTTCTGAATCGCTTTCCGACGTGTAATGATCTCGAATCGCACGTCGGAAAACGATGCTGGTCGAAATGTCAGTGAATGTTGTTAAATTGTATCGATTCACACAAAAGTGTATCAGTGATCACCAATTTTCATGTTTATGAACGTTCGGAAACGACATCACTCGATTGTAAGGTGTGATCGCGATTCGCACATCGGAAAGCGATTCAGAACGAAATGTCAGCGAATCTTGTTAATTTGTGTCGATTCACACAAAAGTGTATCGGTGATCACCAATTTTTATGTTTATGAACGTTAGGAAACGACATCACTCGATTGTAAGGTATGATCTCGAATCGCACGTCGGAAAGCTGTTCAGTTCGAAATGTCAGTGAATCTTGTTAATTTTTATCGATTCACACAAAAGTGTATCTGTGATCACCAATTTTCACGTTTATGATGGTTCGGAATCGACATCACTCGATTGTAATATTTGATCTCGATTTGCACATCGGAAAGCGATTCAGAACGGAATGTCAGTGAATCTTGTTAATTTGTGTCGATTCACAAAAAAGTGTATCGGTGATCACCAATTTTCATGTTTATGATGGTTCGGAAACGACATCACTCGATTGTAAGTGGTGATCGCGATTCGCACATCGGAAAGCGATTCAGAACGAAATGTCTGTGAATCTGGTTAATTTGTGTCGATTCACACAAAAGTATATCGGTGATCTGCAATTTTCACGTTTATGAACGTTCGGAAACGACATCACTCGATTGTAATGTATGATCTCGATTCGCACATCGGAAAGCGATTCAGAACGAAATGTCAGTGAATCTTGTCAATTTGTGTCGATTCACAAAAAAGTGTATCGGTGATCACCAGTTTTCATGTTTATGAACGTTAGGAAACGACATCACTCGATTGTAATGTATGAACTCGATTTGCACATCGGAAAGCGATTCAGAACGAAATGTCAGTGAATCTTGTTAATTTGTGTCGATTCACACAAAAGTGTATCGGTGATTACCAATTTTCATGTTTATGAACGTTCGGAAACGGCATCACTCGATTGTAAGGTATGATCTCGAATCGCACGTCGGAAAGCTGTTCAGTTCGAAAAGTCAGTGAATCTGTTTAATTTTTATCGATTCACACAAAAGTGTATCGGTGATCACCAATGGTCATGTTTATGAACGTTCGGAAACGACATCACTCGATTGTAAGGTGTGATCGCGATTCGCACATCGGAAAGCGATTCAGAACGAAATGTCTGTGAATCTGGTTAATTTGTTTCGATTCACACAAAAGTATATCGGTGATCTCCAATTTTCACGTTTATGAACGTTCGGAAACGACATCACTCGATTGTAATGTTTGATCTCGATTTGCACATCGGAAAGCGATTCAGAACGAAATGTCAGTGAATCTTGTTAATTTGTGTCGATTCACACAAAAGTGTATCGGTGATCACCAATTTTCATGTTTATGAACGTTCGGAAACGACATTACTCGATTGTAAGTTATGATCTCGGATCGCACGTCGAAAAGCTGTTCTGTTAGAAATGTCAGTGAATGTGTTAAATTGTATCGATTCACACAAAAGTGTATCGGTAATCACTAATTTTCACGTTTATGAACGTTCGGAAATGACATAACTCGATTGTAAGTTATGATCTCGGATCGCACGTCGGAAAGCTGTTCTGTTCGAAATGTCAGTGAATCTTCTTGATTTGTTGCGATTCTCACAAAAGTGTATCGGTGATCACCAATTTTCACGTTTATGAGCGTTCGGAAACGACATCACTCGATTGTAAGGTATGATCTCGATTTGCACATCAGAAAGCGATTCAGAACGAAATGTCAGTGAATCTTGTTAATTTCTATCGATTCATACAAAAGTGTATCGGTGATCACCAATTTTCATGTTTATGAACGTTCGGAAACGACATCACTCGATTGTAATGTATGATCTCGATTTGCACATCGGAAAGCGATTCAGAACGAAATGTCAGTGAATCTTGTTAATTTGAGTCGATTCACACAAAAGTGTATCGGTGATCACCAATTTTCATGTTTATGAACGTTCGGAAACGACATCACTCGATTGTAATTTATGATCTCGAATCGAAATGTCATTGAATATTGTTAATTTGTCATGAATTGAACAGAAATTTTATTGGTGATCACCAATCTTTATGTTTATGAACGTTCGGAAACGTTTTCATCGCTCGATTGTCAGTTCAGTTCTCAAATGGCCCTTCGGATTGCGATACTAAATGTCTGTAAAATTAGTGATATGTGACGTTTATCGGTGAACGTTTCCAATCTTTCATAAACACGAAAATAGGTAATCAGCGATAATCTTTTGTGTTAATCGTTACAAATTAACAATTTTTTCCGACATTTCTATCAGAATCGCAATCCGAAATGCGATTCGAGACTGGAACTGACATTCGAACGATGTCGTTTCTGAACGTTCAAAAATATGAAAATTGGTGATCACAAATAAACTTTTGTGAGAATCGTTACAAATTATCAAAATTCACTGGCAATTCGAACAGAATCGGTTTCCGATGTGCGAATCGCGATCACACCTTACAATCGAGTGATGTCGTTTCCGAACCATCAAAAACGTGAAAATTTGATGATCACCGATACACTTTTGTGTGAATCGATACAATTTAACGACATTCACTGACATTTCTTTCTGAATCGCTTTCCGATGTGCGAATCGAGATCATACCTTACAATCGAGTGATGTCATTTCCGAACGTTCATAAACGTGAAACTTGGTGATCACCGATACACTTTTGTGAGAATCGCAACAAATCAAGAAGATTCACTGACATTTCGAACAGAACAGCTTTCCGACGTGCGATCCGAGATCATACCTTACAATCGAGTGATATCGTTTCCGAACGTTCATAAACGTGAAAATTGGAGATCACCGATACAATTTTGTGTGAATCGATAGAATTTAACACATTCACTGACATTTCGAACAGAACAGCTTTTCGACGTGCGATCCGAGATCATAACTTACAATCGAGTCATGTCGTTTCCGACCGTGCATAAACATGAAAATTGGTGATCACCGATTCACTTTTGTGTGAATCGATAGAAATTAAAAAGATTCACAGACATTTCGTTCTGAATCGCTTTCCGATGTGCGGATCGAGATCATAACTTACAATCGAGTGATGTCGTTTACGAACCATCATAAACGTAAAAATTGGAGATCACCGATACACTTTTGTGTGAATCGATACAATTTAACGACATTCACTGACATTTCGAAAAGAGCAGCTTTCCGAAGTGCGATTCGAGATCATAACTTACAATCGAGTTATGTCATTTCCGAACGTTCATAAACGTGAAAATTGGTGATCACCGATACAATTTTGTGTGAATCGATACAATTTAACAGATTCGAACAGAACAGCTTTCCGACGTGCGATTTGAGATCATAACATACACAATCGAGTGATGTCGTTTCCGAACGTTCATAAACATGAAAATTGGTGATCACTGATACACTTTTGTGTGAATCGATACAATTTAACAACATTCACTGACATTTCGTTCTGAATCGCTTTCCGACGTGTAATGATCTCGAATCGCACGTCGGAAAACGATGCTGGTCGAAATGTCAGTGAATGTTGTTAAATTGTATCGATTCACACAAAAGTGTATCAGTGATCACCAATTTTCATGTTTATGAACGTTCGGAAACGACATCACTCGATTGTAAGGTGTGATCGCGATTCGCACATCGGAAAGCGATTCAGAACGAAATGTCAGCGAATCTTGTTAATTTGTGTCGATTCACACAAAAGTGTATCGGTGATCACCAATTTTTATGTTTATGAACGTTAGGAAACGACATCACTCGATTGTAAGGTATGATCTCGAATCGCACGTCGGAAAGCTGTTCAGTTCGAAATGTCAGTGAATCTTGTTAATTTTTATCGATTCACACAAAAGTGTATCTGTGATCACCAATTTTCACGTTTATGATGGTTCGGAATCGACATCACTCGATTGTAATATTTGATCTCGATTTGCACATCGGAAAGCGATTCAGAACGGAATGTCAGTGAATCTTGTTAATTTGTGTCGATTCACAAAAAAGTGTATCGGTGATCACCAATTTTCATGTTTATGATGGTTCGGAAACGACATCACTCGATTGTAAGTGGTGATCGCGATTCGCACATCGGAAAGCGATTCAGAACGAAATGTCTGTGAATCTGGTTAATTTGTGTCGATTCACACAAAAGTATATCGGTGATCTGCAATTTTCACGTTTATGAACGTTCGGAAACGACATCACTCGATTGTAATGTATGATCTCGATTCGCACATCGGAAAGCGATTCAGAACGAAATGTCAGTGAATCTTGTCAATTTGTGTCGATTCACAAAAAAGTGTATCGGTGATCACCAGTTTTCATGTTTATGAACGTTAGGAAACGACATCACTCGATTGTAATGTATGAACTCGATTTGCACATCGGAAAGCGATTCAGAACGAAATGTCAGTGAATCTTGTTAATTTGTGTCGATTCACACAAAAGTGTATCGGTGATTACCAATTTTCATGTTTATGAACGTTCGGAAACGGCATCACTCGATTGTAAGGTATGATCTCGAATCGCACGTCGGAAAGCTGTTCAGTTCGAAAAGTCAGTGAATCTGTTTAATTTTTATCGATTCACACAAAAGTGTATCGGTGATCACCAATGGTCATGTTTATGAACGTTCGGAAACGACATCACTCGATTGTAAGGTGTGATCGCGATTCGCACATCGGAAAGCGATTCAGAACGAAATGTCTGTGAATCTGGTTAATTTGTTTCGATTCACACAAAAGTATATCGGTGATCTCCAATTTTCACGTTTATGAACGTTCGGAAACGACATCACTCGATTGTAATGTTTGATCTCGATTTGCACATCGGAAAGCGATTCAGAACGAAATGTCAGTGAATCTTGTTAATTTGTGTCGATTCACACAAAAGTGTATCGGTGATCACCAATTTTCATGTTTATGAACGTTCGGAAACGACATCACTCGATTGTAAGTTATGATCTCGGATCGCACGTCGAAAAGCTGTTCTGTTAGAAATGTCAGTGAATGTGTTAAATTGTATCGATTCACACAAAAGTGTATCGGTAATCACTAATTTTCACGTTTATGAACGTTCGGAAATGACATAACTCGATTGTAAGTTATGATCTCGGATCGCACGTCGGAAAGCTGTTCTGTTCGAAATGTCAGTGAATCTTCTTGATTTGTTGCGATTCTCACAAAAGTGTATCGGTGATCACCAATTTTCACGTTTATGAGCGTTCGGAAACGACATCACTCGATTGTAAGGTATGATCTCGATTTGCACATCAGAAAGCGATTCAGAACGAAATGTCAGTGAATCTTGTTAATTTCTATCGATTCATACAAAAGTGTATCGGTGATCACCAATTTTCATGTTTATGAACGTTCGGAAACGACATCACTCGATTGTAATGTATGATCTCGATTTGCACATCGGAAAGCGATTCAGAACGAAATGTCAGTGAATCTTGTTAATTTGAGTCGATTCACACAAAAGTGTATCGGTGATCACCAATTTTCATGTTTATGAACGTTCGGAAACGACATCACTCGATTGTAATTTATGATCTCGAATCGAAATGTCATTGAATATTGTTAATTTGTCATGAATTGAACAGAAATTTTATTGGTGATCACCAATCTTTATGTTTATGAACGTTCGGAAACGTTTTCATCGCTCGATTGTCAGTTCAGTTCTCAAATGGCCCTTCGGATTGCGATACTAAATGTCTGTAAAATTAGTGATATGTGACGTTTATCGGTGAACGTTTCCAATCTTTCATAAACACGAAAATAGGTAATCAGCGATAATCTTTTGTGTTAATCGTTACAAATTAACAATTTTTTCCGACATTTCTATCAGAATCGCAATCCGAAATGCGATTCGAGACTGGAACTGACATTCGAACGATGTCGTTTCTGAACGTTCAAAAATATGAAAATTGGTGATCACAAATAAACTTTTGTGAGAATCGTTACAAATTATCAAAATTCACTGGCAATTCGAACAGAATCGGTTTCCGATGTGCGAATCGCGATCACACCTTACAATCGAGTGATGTCGTTTCCGAACCATCAAAAACGTGAAAATTTGATGATCACCGATACACTTTTGTGTGAATCGATACAATTTAACGACATTCACTGACATTTCTTTCTGAATCGCTTTCCGATGTGCGAATCGAGATCATACCTTACAATCGAGTGATGTCATTTCCGAACGTTCATAAACGTGAAACTTGGTGATCACCGATACACTTTTGTGAGAATCGCAACAAATCAAGAAGATTCACTGACATTTCGAACAGAACAGCTTTCCGACGTGCGATCCGAGATCATACCTTACAATCGAGTGATATCGTTTCCGAACGTTCATAAACGTGAAAATTGGAGATCACCGATACAATTTTGTGTGAATCGATAGAATTTAACACATTCACTGACATTTCGAACAGAACAGCTTTTCGACGTGCGATCCGAGATCATAACTTACAATCGAGTCATGTCGTGTCCGACCGTGCATAAACATGAAAATTGGTGATCACCGATTCACTTTTGTGTGAATCGATAGAAATTAAAAAGATTCACAGACATTTCGTTCTGAATCGCTTTCCGATGTGCGGATCGAGATCATAACTTACAATCGAGTGATGTCGTTTACGAACCATCATAAACGTAAAAATTGGAGATCACCGATACACTTTTGTGTGAATCGATACAATTTAACGACATTCACTGACATTTCGAAAAGAGCAGCTTTCCGAAGTGCGATTCGAGATCATAACTTACAATCGAGTTATGTCATTTCCGAACGTTCATAAACGTGAAAATTGGTGATCACCGATACAATTTTGTGTGAATCGATACAATTTAACAGATTCGAACAGAACAGCTTTCCGACGTGCGATTTGAGATCATAACATACACAATCGAGTGATGTCGTTTCCGAACGTTCATAAACATGAAAATTGGTGATCACTGATACACTTTTGTGTGAATCGATACAATTTAACAACATTCACTGACATTTCGTTCTGAATCGCTTTCCGACGTGTAATGATCTCGAATCGCACGTCGGAAAACGATGCTGGTCGAAATGTCAGTGAATGTTGTTAAATTGTATCGATTCACACAAAAGTGTATCAGTGATCACCAATTTTCATGTTTATGAACGTTCGGAAACGACATCACTCGATTGTAAGGTGTGATCGCGATTCGCACATCGGAAAGCGATTCAGAACGAAATGTCAGCGAATCTTGTTAATTTGTGTCGATTCACACAAAAGTGTATCGGTGATCACCAATTTTTATGTTTATGAACGTTAGGAAACGACATCACTCGATTGTAAGGTATGATCTCGAATCGCACGTCGGAAAGCTGTTCAGTTCGAAATGTCAGTGAATCTTGTTAATTTTTATCGATTCACACAAAAGTGTATCTGTGATCACCAATTTTCACGTTTATGATGGTTCGGAATCGACATCACTCGATTGTAATATTTGATCTCGATTTGCACATCGGAAAGCGATTCAGAACGGAATGTCAGTGAATCTTGTTAATTTGTGTCGATTCACAAAAAAGTGTATCGGTGATCACCAATTTTCATGTTTATGATGGTTCGGAAACGACATCACTCGATTGTAAGTGGTGATCGCGATTCGCACATCGGAAAGCGATTCAGAACGAAATGTCTGTGAATCTGGTTAATTTGTGTCGATTCACACAAAAGTATATCGGTGATCTGCAATTTTCACGTTTATGAACGTTCGGAAACGACATCACTCGATTGTAATGTATGATCTCGATTCGCACATCGGAAAGCGATTCAGAACGAAATGTCAGTGAATCTTGTCAATTTGTGTCGATTCACAAAAAAGTGTATCGGTGATCACCAATTTTCATGTTTATGAACGTTAGGAAACGACATCACTCGATTGTAATGTATGAACTCGATTTGCACATCGGAAAGCGATTCAGAACGAAATGTCAGTGAATCTTGTTAATTTGTGTCGATTCACACAAAAGTGTATCGGTGATCACCAATTTTCATGTTTATGAACGTTCGGAAACGGCATCACTCGATTGTAAGGTATGATCTCGAATCGCACGTCGGAAAGCTGTTCAGTTCGAAAAGTCAGTGAATCTGTTTAATTTTTATCGATTCACACAAAAGTGTATCGGTGATCACCAATGGTCATGTTTATGAACGTTCGGAAACGACATCACTCGATTGTAAGGTGTGATCGCGATTCGCACATCGGAAAGCGATTCAGAACGAAATGTCTGTGAATCTGGTTAATTTCTTTCGATTCACACAAAAGTATATCGGTGATCTCCAATTTTCACGTTTATGAACGTTCGGAAACGACATCACTCGATTGTAATGTTTGATCTCGATTTGCACATCGGAAAGCGATTCAGAACGAAATGTCAGTGAATCTTGTTAATTTGTGTCGATTCACACAAAAGTGTATCGGTGATCACCAATTTTCATGTTTATGAACGTTCGGAAACGACATCACTCGATTGTAAGTTATGATCTCGGATCGCACGTCGAAAAGCTGTTCTGTTAGAAATGTCAGTGAATGTGTTAAATTGTATCGATTCACACAAAAGTGTATCGGTAATCACTAATTTTCACGTTTATGAACGTTCGGAAATGACATAACTCGATTGTAAGTTATGATCTCGGATCGCACGTCGGAAAGCTGTTCTGTTCGAAATGTCAGTGAATCTTCTTGATTTGTTGCGATTCTCACAAAAGTGTATCGGTGATCACCCAATATTCACGTTTATGAACGTTCGGAAACGACATTACTCGATTGTACGGTATGATCTCGATTTGCACATCGGAAAGCGATTCAGAACGAAATGTCAGTGAATCTTGTCAATTTGTGTCGATTCACACAAAAGTGTATCGGTGATCACCAATTTTCATGTTTATGAACGTTAGGAAACGACATCACTCGATTGTAAGGTATGATCTCGAATCGCACGTCGGAAAGCTGTTCAGTTCGAAATGTCAGTGAATCTTGTTAATTTTTATCGATTCACACAAAAGTGTATCTGTGATCACCAATTTTCACGTTTATGATGGTTCGGAATCGACATCACTCGATTGTAATATTTGATCTCGATTTGCACATCGGAAAGCGATTCAGAACGGAATGTCAGTGAATCTTGTTAATTTGTGTCGATTCACAAAAAAGTGTATCGGTGATCACCAATTTTCATGTTTATGATGGTTCGGAAACGACATCACTCGATTGTAAGTGGTGATCGCGATTCGCACATCGGAAAGCGATTCAGAACGAAATGTCTGTGAATCTGGTTAATTTGTGTCGATTCACACAAAAGTATATCGGTGATCTGCAATTTTCACGTTTATGAACGTTCGGAAACGACATCACTCGATTGTAATGTATGATCTCGATTCGCACATCGGAAAGCGATTCAGAACGAAATGTCAGTGAATCTTGTCAACTTGTGTCGATTCACACAAAAGTGTATCGGTGATCACCAATTTTCATGTTTATGAACGTTAGGAAACGACATCACTCGATTGTAATGTATGAACTCGATTTGCACATCGGAAAGCGATTCAGAACGAAATGTCAGTGAATCTTGTTAATTTGTGTCGATTCACACAAAAGTGTATCGGTGATCACCAATTTTCATGTTTATGAACGTTCGGAAACGGCATCACTCGATTGTAAGGTATGATCTCGAATCGCACGTCGGAAAGCTGTTCAGTTCGAAATGTCAGTGAATCTGTTTAATTTGTGTCGATTCACACAAAAGTGTATCGGTGATCACCAATTTTCATGCTTATGATCGTTCGAAAACGACATCACTCGATTGTAAGGTATGATCTCGAATCGCACGTCGGAAAGCTGTTCAGTTCGAAATGTCAGTGAATCTTGTTAATTTTTATCGATTCACACAAAAGTGTATCGGTGATCACCAATGGTCATGTTTATGAACGTTCGGAAACGACATCACTCGATTGTAAGGTGTGATCGCGATTCGCACATCGGAAAGCGATTCAGAACGAAATGTCAGCGAATCTTGTTAATTTGTGTCGATTCACACAAAAGTGTATCGGTGATCACCAATTTTCATGTTTATGAACGGTAGGAAACGTCATCACTCGATTGTAAGGTATGATCTCGAATCGCACGTCGGAAAGCTGTTCAGTTCGAAATGTCAGTGAATCTTGTTAATTTTTAGCGATTCACACAAAAGTGTATCGGTGATCACCAATTTTCACGTTTATGAACGTTCGGAAATGACATCACTCGATTGTAAGTTATGATCTCGGATCGCACGTCGAAAAGCTGTTCTGTTTGAAATGTCAGTGAATGTGTTAAATTGTATCGATTCACACAAAAGTGTATCGGTGATCACCAATTTTCACGTTTATGAACGTTCGGAAATGACATAACTCGATTGTAAGTTATGATCTCGGATCGCACGTCGGAAAGCTGTTCTGTTCGAAATGTCAGTGAATCTTCTTGATTTGTTGCGATTCTCTAAAAAGTGTATCGGTGATCACCAATTTTCACGTTTATGAACGTTCGGAAACGACATCACTCGATTGTAATGTTTGATCTCGATTTGCACATCGGAAAGCGATTCAGAACGAAATGTCAGTGAATCTTGTTAATTTGTGTCGATTCACACAAAAGTGTATCGGTGATCACCAATTTTCATGTTTATGAACGTTCGGAAACGACATCACTCGATTGTAAGATATGATCTCGGATCGCACGTCGAAAAGCTGTTCTGTTCGAATGTGTTAAATTGTATCGATTCACACAAAATTGTATCGGTGATCTCCAATTTTCACGTTTATGAACGTTCGGAAACGACATCACTCGATTGTAAGTTATGATCTCGAATCGCACGTCGGAAAGCTGTTCAGTTCGAAATGTCAGTGAATCTCGTTAATTTTTATCGATTCACACAAAAGTGTATCGGTGATCATCAAATTTTCACGTTTTTGATGGTTCGGAAATGACATCACTCGATTGTAAGGTGTGATCGCGATTCGCACATCGGAAACCGATTCTGTTCGAATTGTCAGTGAATCTTGATAATTTGTAACGATTCTCACAAAAGTTTATTTGTGATCACCAATTTTCATATTTGTGAACGTTCAGAAACGACATCGTTCAAATGTCAGTTCCGGTCTCGAATCGCATTTCGGATTGCGATTCTGATAGAAATGTCGGAAAAAATTGTTAATTTGTAACGATTAACACAAAAGATTATCGCTGATTACCTATTTTCGTGTTTATGAAAGATTGGAAACGTTCACCGATAAACGTCACATATCACTAATTTTACAGACATTTAGTATCGTAATCCGAAGGGCCATTTGAGATCTGAACTGACAATCGAGCGATGAAAACGTTTCCGAACGTTCATAAACATGAAGATTGGTAATCACCAATAAAATTTTTGTTCAATTCATGACATATTAACAATATTCAATGACATTTCGATTCGAGATCTTAAATTACAATCGAGTGATGCCGTTTCCGAACGTTCATAAACATGAAAATTGGTGATCACCGATACACTTTTGTGTGAATCGACACAAATTAACAAGATTCACTGACATTTCGTTCTGAATCGCTTTCCGATGTGCAAATCGAGTTCATACATTACAATCGAGCGATGTCGTTTCCGAACGTTCATAAACGTGAAAATTGGAGATCACCGATATACTTTTGTGTGAATCGACACAAATTAACCAGATTCACAGACATTTGGTTCTGAATCGCTTTCCGATGTGCGAATCGCGATCACACCTTACAATCGAGTGATGTCGTTTCCGAACCATCATAAACATGAAAATAGGTGATCACCGATACACTTTTGTGTGAATCGACACAAATTAACAAGATTCACTGTCGTTTCGTTCTGAATCGCTTTCCGATGTGCGAATCGCGATCACACCTTACAATCGAGTGATGTCGTTTCCGAACCATCATAAACATGAAAATTGGTGATCACCGATACACTTTTGTGTGAATCGACACAAATTAACAAGATTCACTGACATTTCGTTCTGAATCGCTTTCCGATGTGCAAATCGGGATCAAACATTACAATCGAGTGATGTCGTTTCCGAACCATCATAAACGTGAAAATTGGTGATCACCGATACACTTTTGTGTGAATCGATAAAAATTAACAAGATTCACTGACATTTCGAACTGAACAGCTTTCCGACGTGCGATTCGAGATCATACCTTACAATCGAGTGATGTCGTTTCCTAACGTTCATAAACATGAAAATTGGTGATCACCGATACACTTTTGTGTGAATCGACACAAATTGACAAGATTCACTGACATTTCGTTCTGAATCGCTTTCCGATGTGCGAATCGCGATCACACCTTACAATCGAGTGATGTCGTTTCCGAACCATCATAAACATGAAAATTGGTGATCACCGATACACTTTTTTGTGAATCGACACAAATTAACAAGATTCACTGACTTTTCGTTCTGAATCGCTTTCCGATGTGCGAATCGAGATCATACATTACAACCGAGTGATGTCATTTCCGAACGTTCATAAACGTGAAACTTGGTGATCACCGATACACTTTTGTGAGAATCGCAACAAATCAAGAAGATTCACTCACATTTCGAACAGAACAGCTTTCCGACGTGCGATCCGAGATCATAAGTTACAATCGAGTTATGTCATTTCCGAACGTTCATAAACGTGAAAATTGGTGATCACCGATACAATTTTGTGTGAATCGATACAATTTAACAGATTCGAACAGAACAGCTTTCCGACGTGCGATTTGAGATCATAACATACACAATCGAGTGATGTCGTTTCCGAACGTTCATAAACATGAAAATTGGTGATCACTGATACACTTTTGTGTGAATCGATACAATTTAACAACATTCACTGACATTTCGTTCTGAATCGCTTTCCGACGTGTAATGATCTCGAATCGCACGTCGGAAAACGATGCTGGTCGAAATGTCAGTGAATGTTGTTAAATTGTATCGATTCACACAAAAGTGTATCAGTGATCACCAATTTTCATGCTTATGAACGTTCGAAAACGACATCACTCGATTGTAAGGTATGATCTCGAATCGCACGTCGGAAAGCTGTTCAGTTCGAAATGTCAGTGAATCTTGTTAATTTTTATCGATTCACACAAAAGTGTATCGGTGATCACCAATGGTCATGTTTATGAACGTTCGGAAACGACATCACTCGATTGTAATGTTTGATCTCGATTTGCACATCGGAAAGCGATTCAGAACGAAATGTCAGCGAATCTTGTTAATTTGTGTCGATTCACACAAAAGTGTATCGGTGATCACCAATTTTCATGTTTATGAACGGTAGGAAACGACATCACTCGATTGTAAGGTATGATCTCGAATCGCACGTCGGAAAGCTGTTCAGTTCGAAATGTCAGTGAATCTTGTTAATTTTTAGCGATTCACACAAAAGTGTATCGGTGATCACCAATTTTCACGTTTGTGAACGTTCGGAAATGACATCACTCGATTGTAAGTTATGATCTCGGATCGCACGTCGAAAAGCTGTTCTGTTCGAAATGTCAGTGAATGTGTTAAATTGTATCGATTCACACAAAAGTGTATTGGTGATCACCAATTTTCACGTTTGTGAACGTTCGGAAATGACATAACTCGATTGTAAGTTATGATCTCGGATCGCACGTCGGAAAGCTGTTCTGTTCGAAATGTCAGTGAATCTTCTTGATTTGTTGCGATTCTCTAAAAAGTGTATCGGTGATCACCAATTTTCACGTTTATGAACGTTCGGAAACGACATCACTCGATTGTAATGTTTGATCTCGATTTGCACATCGGAAAGCGATTCAGAACGAAATGTCAGTGAATCGAGTTAATTTGTGTCGATTCACACAAAAGTGTATCGGTGATCACCAATTTTCATGTTTATGAACGTTCGGAAACGACATCACGCGATTGTAAGTTATGATCTCGGATCGCACGTCGAAAAGCAGTTCTGTTCGAAATGTCAGTGAATGTGTTAAATTGTATCGATTCACACAAAAGTGTATCGGTAATCACTAATTTTCACGTTTATGAACGTTCGGAAATGACATAACTCGATTGTAAGTTATGATCTCGGATCGCACGTCGGAAAGCTGTTCTGTTCGAAATGTCAGTGAATCTTCTTGATTTGTTGCGATTCTCACAAAAGTGTATCGGTGATCACCAATTTTCACGTTTATGAACGTTCGGAAACGACATCACTCGATTGTAAGGTATGATCTCGATTTGCACATCAGAAAGCGATTCAGAACGAAATGTCAGTGAATCTTGTTAATTTCTATCGATTCATACAAAAGTGTATCGGTGATCACCAATTTTCATGTTTATGAACGTTCGGAAACGACATCACTCGATTGTAATGTATGATCTCGATTTGCACATCGGAAAGCGATTCAGAACGAAATGTCAGTGAATCTTGTTAATTTGAGTCGATTCACACAAAAGTGTATCGGTGATCACCAATTTTCATGTTTATGAACGTTCGGAAACGACATCACTCGATTGTAATTTATGATCTCGAATCGAAATGTCATTGAATATTGTTAATTTGTCATGAATTGAACAGAAATTTTATTGGTGATCACCAATCTTTATGTTTATGAACGTTCGGAAACGTTTTCATCGCTCGATTGTCAGTTCAGTTCTCAAATGGCCCTTCGGATTGCGATACTAAATGTCTGTAAAATTAGTGATATGTGACGTTTATCGGTGAACGTTTCCAATCTTTCATAAACACGAAAATAGGTAATCAGCGATAATCTTTTGTGTTAATCGTTACAAATTAACAATTTTTTCCGACATTTCTATCAGAATCGCAATCCGAAATGCGATTCGAGACTGGAACTGACATGCGAACGATGTCGTTTCTGAACGTTCAAAAATATGAAAATTGGTGATCACAAATAAACTTTTGTGAGAATCGTTACAAATTATCAAGATTCACTGGCAATTCGAACAGAATCGGTTTCCGATGTGCGAATCGCGATCACACCTTACAATCGAGTGATGTCGTTTCCGAACCATCAAAAACGTGAAAATTTGATGATCACCGATACACTTTTGTGTGAATCGATACAATTTAACGACATTCACTGACATTTCTTTCTGAATCGCTTTCCGATGTGCGAATCGAGATCATACCTTACAATCGAGTGATGTCATTTCCGAACGTTCATAAACGTGAAACTTGGTGATCACCGATACACTTTTGTGAGAATCGCAACAAATCAAGAAGATTCACTGACATTTCGAACAGAACAGCTTTCCGACGTGCGATCCGAGATCATACCTTACAATCGAGTGATATCGTTTCCGAACGTTCATAAACGTGAAAATTGGAGATCACCGATACAATTTTGTGTGAATCGATAGAATTTAACACATTCACTGACATTTCGAACAGAACAGCTTTTCGACGTGCGATCCGAGATCATAACTTACAATCGAGTCATGTCGTTTCCGACCGTGCATAAACATGAAAATTGGTGATCACTGATTCACTTTTGTGTGAATCGATAGAAATTAAAAAGATTCACAGACATTTCGTTCTGAATCGCTTTCCGATGTGCGGATCGAGATCATAACTTACAATCGAGTGATGTCGTTTACGAACCATCATAAACGTAAAAATTGGAGATCACCGATACACTTTTGTGTGAATCGATACAATTTAACGACATTCACTGACATTTCGAAAAGAGCAGCTTTCCGAAGTGCGATTCGAGATCATAACTTACAATCGAGTTATGTCATTTCCGAACGTTCATAAACGTGAAAATTGGTGATCACCGATACAATTTTGTGTGAATCGATACAATTTAACAGATTCGAACAGAACAGCTTTCCGACGTGCGATTTGAGATCATAACATACACAATCGAGTGATGTCGTTTCCGAACGTTCATAAACATGAAAATTGGTGATCACTGATACACTTTTGTGTGAATCGATACAATTTAACAACATTCACTGACATTTCGTTCTGAATCGCTTTCCGACGTGTAATGATCTCGAATCGCACGTCGGAAAACGATGCTGGTCGAAATGTCAGTGAATGTTGTTAAATTGTATCGATTCACACAAAAGTGTATCAGTGATCACCAATTTTCATGTTTATGAACGTTCGGAAACGACATCACTCGATTGTAAGGTGTGATCGCGATTCGCACATCGGAAAGCGATTCAGAACGAAATGTCAGCGAATCTTGTTAATTTGTGTCGATTCACACAAAAGTGTATCGGTGATCACCAATTTTTATGTTTATGAACGTTAGGAAACGACATCACTCGATTGTAAGGTATGATCTCGAATCGCACGTCGGAAAGCTGTTCAGTTCGAAATGTCAGTGAATCTTGTTAATTTTTATCGATTCACACAAAAGTGTATCTGTGATCACCAATTTTCACGTTTATGATGGTTCGGAATCGACATCACTCGATTGTAATATTTGATCTCGATTTGCACATCGGAAAGCGATTCAGAACGGAATGTCAGTGAATCTTGTTAATTTGTGTCGATTCACAAAAAAGTGTATCGGTGATCACCAATTTTCATGTTTATGATGGTTCGGAAACGACATCACTCGATTGTAAGTGGTGATCGCGATTCGCACATCGGAAAGCGATTCAGAACGAAATGTCTGTGAATCTGGTTAATTTGTGTCGATTCACACAAAAGTATATCGGTGATCTGCAATTTTCACGTTTATGAACGTTCGGAAACGACATCACTCGATTGTAATGTATGATCTCGATTCGCACATCGGAAAGCGATTCAGAACGAAATGTCAGTGAATCTTGTCAATTTGTGTCGATTCACAAAAAAGTGTATCGGTGATCACCAGTTTTCATGTTTATGAACGTTAGGAAACGACATCACTCGATTGTAATGTATGAACTCGATTTGCACATCGGAAAGCGATTCAGAACGAAATGTCAGTGAATCTTGTTAATTTGTGTCGATTCACACAAAAGTGTATCGGTGATTACCAATTTTCATGTTTATGAACGTTCGGAAACGGCATCACTCGATTGTAAGGTATGATCTCGAATCGCACGTCGGAAAGCTGTTCAGTTCGAAAAGTCAGTGAATCTGTTTAATTTTTATCGATTCACACAAAAGTGTATCGGTGATCACCAATGGTCATGTTTATGAACGTTCGGAAACGACATCACTCGATTGTAAGGTGTGATCGCGATTCGCACATCGGAAAGCGATTCAGAACGAAATGTCTGTGAATCTGGTTAATTTGTTTCGATTCACACAAAAGTATATCGGTGATCTCCAATTTTCACGTTTATGAACGTTCGGAAACGACATCACTCGATTGTAATGTTTGATCTCGATTTGCACATCGGAAAGCGATTCAGAACGAAATGTCAGTGAATCTTGTTAATTTGTGTCGATTCACACAAAAGTGTATCGGTGATCACCAATTTTCATGTTTATGAACGTTCGGAAACGACATCACTCGATTGTAAGTTATGATCTCGGATCGCACGTCGAAAAGCTGTTCTGTTAGAAATGTCAGTGAATGTGTTAAATTGTATCGATTCACACAAAAGTGTATCGGTAATCACTAATTTTCACGTTTATGAACGTTCGGAAATGACATAACTCGATTGTAAGTTATGATCTCGGATCGCACGTCGGAAAGCTGTTCTGTTCGAAATGTCAGTGAATCTTCTTGATTTGTTGCGATTCTCACAAAAGTGTATCGGTGATCACCAATTTTCACGTTTATGAACGTTCGGAAACGACATCACTCGATTGTAAGGTATGATCTCGATTTGCACATCAGAAAGCGATTCAGAACGAAATGTCAGTGAATCTTGTTAATTTCTATCGATTCATACAAAAGTGTATCGGTGATCACCAATTTTCATGTTTATGAACGTTCGGAAACGACATCACTCGATTGTAATGTATGATCTCGATTTGCACATCGGAAAGCGATTCAGAACGAAATGTCAGTGAATCTTGTTAATTTGAGTCGATTCACACAAAAGTGTATCGGTGATCACCAATTTTCATGTTTATGAACGTTCGGAAACGACATCACTCGATTGTAATTTATGATCTCGAATCGAAATGTCATTGAATATTGTTAATTTGTCATGAATTGAACAGAAATTTTATTGGTGATCACCAATCTTTATGTTTATGAACGTTCGGAAACGTTTTCATCGCTCGATTGTCAGTTCAGTTCTCAAATGGCCCTTCGGATTGCGATACTAAATGTCTGTAAAATTAGTGATATGTGACGTTTATCGGTGAACGTTTCCAATCTTTCATAAACACGAAAATAGGTAATCAGCGATAATCTTTTGTGTTAATCGTTACAAATTAACAATTTTTTCCGACATTTCTATCAGAATCGCAATCCGAAATGCGATTCGAGACTGGAACTGACATTCGAACGATGTCGTTTCTGAACGTTCAAAAATATGAAAATTGGTGATCACAAATAAACTTTTGTGAGAATCGTTACAAATTATCAAAATTCACTGGCAATTCGAACAGAATCGGTTTCCGATGTGCGAATCGCGATCACACCTTACAATCGAGTGATGTCGTTTCCGAACCATCAAAAACGTGAAAATTTGATGATCACCGATACACTTTTGTGTGAATCGATACAATTTAACGACATTCACTGACATTTCTTTCTGAATCGCTTTCCGATGTGCGAATCGAGATCATACCTTACAATCGAGTGATGTCATTTCCGAACGTTCATAAACGTGAAACTTGGTGATCACCGATACACTTTTGTGAGAATCGCAACAAATCAAGAAGATTCACTGACATTTCGAACAGAACAGCTTTCCGACGTGCGATCCGAGATCATACCTTACAATCGAGTGATATCGTTTCCGAACGTTCATAAACGTGAAAATTGGAGATCACCGATACAATTTTGTGTGAATCGATAGAATTTAACACATTCACTGACATTTCGAACAGAACAGCTTTTCGACGTGCGATCCGAGATCATAACTTACAATCGAGTCATGTCGTTTCCGACCGTGCATAAACATGAAAATTGGTGATCACCGATTCACTTTTGTGAGAATCGATAGAAATTAAAAAGATTCACAGACATTTCGTTCTGAATCGCTTTCCGATGTGCGGATCGAGATCATAACTTACAATCGAGTGATGTCGTTTACGAACCATCATAAACGTAAAAATTGGAGATCACCGATACACTTTTGTGTGAATCGATACAATTTAACGACATTCACTGACATTTCGAAAAGAGCAGCTTTCCGAAGTGCGATTCGAGATCATAACTTACAATCGAGTTATGTCATTTCCGAACGTTCATAAACGTGAAAATTGGTGATCACCGATACAATTTTGTGTGAATCGATACAATTTAACAGATTCGAACAGAACAGCTTTCCGACGTGCGATTTGAGATCATAACATACACAATCGAGTGATGTCGTTTCCGAACGTTCATAAACATGAAAATTGGTGATCACTGATACACTTTTGTGTGAATCGATACAATTTAACAACATTCACTGACATTTCGTTCTGAATCGCTTTCCGACGTGTAATGATCTCGAATCGCACGTCGGAAAACGATGCTGGTCGAAATGTCAGTGAATGTTGTTAAATTGTATCGATTCACACAAAAGTGTATCAGTGATCACCAATTTTCATGTTTATGAACGTTCGGAAACGACATCACTCGATTGTAAGGTGTGATCGCGATTCGCACATCGGAAAGCGATTCAGAACGAAATGTCAGCGAATCTTGTTAATTTGTGTCGATTCACACAAAAGTGTATCGGTGATCACCAATTTTTATGTTTATGAACGTTAGGAAACGACATCACTCGATTGTAAGGTATGATCTCGAATCGCACGTCGGAAAGCTGTTCAGTTCGAAATGTCAGTGAATCTTGTTAATTTTTATCGATTCACACAAAAGTGTATCTGTGATCACCAATTTTCACGTTTATGATGGTTCGGAATCGACATCACTCGATTGTAATATTTGATCTCGATTTGCACATCGGAAAGCGATTCAGAACGGAATGTCAGTGAATCTTGTTAATTTGTGTCGATTCACAAAAAAGTGTATCGGTGATCACCAATTTTCATGTTTATGATGGTTCGGAAACGACATCACTCGATTGTAAGTGGTGATCGCGATTCGCACATCGGAAAGCGATTCAGAACGAAATGTCTGTGAATCTGGTTAATTTGTGTCGATTCACACAAAAGTATATCGGTGATCTGCAATTTTCACGTTTATGAACGTTCGGAAACGACATCACTCGATTGTAATGTATGATCTCGATTCGCACATCGGAAAGCGATTCAGAACGAAATGTCAGTGAATCTTGTCAATTTGTGTCGATTCACAAAAAAGTGTATCGGTGATCACCAATTTTCATGTTTATGAACGTTAGGAAACGACATCACTCGATTGTAATGTATGAACTCGATTTGCACATCGGAAAGCGATTCAGAACGAAATGTCAGTGAATCTTGTTAATTTGTGTCGATTCACACAAAAGTGTATCGGTGATCACCAATTTTCATGTTTATGAACGTTCGGAAACGGCATCACTCGATTGTAAGGTATGATCTCGAATCGCACGTCGGAAAGCTGTTCAGTTCGAAAAGTCAGTGAATCTGTTTAATTTTTATCGATTCACACAAAAGTGTATCGGTGATCACCAATGGTCATGTTTATGAACGATCGGAAACGACATCACTCGATTGTAAGGTGTGATCGCGATTCGCACATCGGAAAGCGATTCAGAACGAAATGTCTGTGAATCTGGTTAATTTGTTTCGATTCACACAAAAGTATATCGGTGATCTCCAATTTTCACGTTTATGAACGTTCGGAAACGACATCACTCGATTGTAATGTTTGATCTCGATTTGCACATCGGAAAGCGATTCAGAACGAAATGTCAGTGAATCTTGTTAATTTGTGTCGATTCACACAAAAGTGTATCGGTGATCACCAATTTTCATGTTTATGAACGTTCGGAAACGACATCACTCGATTGTAAGTTATGATCTCGGATCGCACGTCGAAAAGCTGTTCTGTTAGAAATGTCAGTGAATGTGTTAAATTGTATCGATTCACACAAAAGTGTATCGGTAATCACTAATTTTCACGTTTATGAACGTTCGGAAATGACATAACTCGATTGTAAGTTATGATCTCGGATCGCACGTCGGAAAGCTGTTCTGTTCGAAATGTCAGTGAATCTTCTTGATTTGTTGCGATTCTCACAAAAGTGTATCGGTGATCACCCAATATTCACGTTTATGAACGTTCGGAAACGACATTACTCGATTGTACGGTATGATCTCGATTTGCACATCGGAAAGCGATTCAGAACGAAATGTCAGTGAATCTTGTCAATTTGTGTCGATTCACACAAAAGTGTATCGGTGATCACCAATTTTCATGTTTATGAACGTTAGGAAACGACATCACTCGATTGTAAGGTATGATCTCGAATCGCACGTCGGAAAGCTGTTCAGTTCGAAATGTCAGTGAATCTTGTTAATTTTTATCGATTCACACAAAAGTGTATCTGTGATCACCAATTTTCACGTTTATGATGGTTCGGAATCGACATCACTCGATTGTAATATTTGATCTCGATTTGCACATCGGAAAGCGATTCAGAACGGAATGTCAGTGAATCTTGTTAATTTGTGTCGATTCACAAAAAAGTGTATCGGTGATCACCAATTTTCATGTTTATGATGGTTCGGAAACGACATCACTCGATTGTAAGTGGTGATCGCGATTCGCACATCGGAAAGCGATTCAGAACGAAATGTCTGTGAATCTGGTTAATTTGTGTCGATTCACACAAAAGTATATCGGTGATCTGCAATTTTCACGTTTATGAACGTTCGGAAACGACATCACTCGATTGTAATGTATGATCTCGATTCGCACATCGGAAAGCGATTCAGAACGAAATGTCAGTGAATCTTGTCAACTTGTGTCGATTCACACAAAAGTGTATCGGTGATCACCAATTTTCATGTTTATGAACGTTAGGAAACGACATCACTCGATTGTAATGTATGAACTCGATTTGCACATCGGAAAGCGATTCAGAACGAAATGTCAGTGAATCTTGTTAATTTGTGTCGATTCACACAAAAGTGTATCGGTGATCACCAATTTTCATGTTTATGAACGTTCGGAAACGGCATCACTCGATTGTAAGGTATGAACTCGAATCGCACGTCGGAAAGCTGTTCAGTTCGAAATGTCAGTGAATCTGTTTAATTTGTGTCGATTCACACAAAAGTGTATCGGTGATCACCAATTTTCATGCTTATGATCGTTCGAAAACGACATCACTCGATTGTAAGGTATGATCTCGAATCGCACGTCGGAAAGCTGTTCAGTTCGAAATGTCAGTGAATCTTGTTAATTTTTATCGATTCACACAAAAGTGTATCGGTGATCACCAATGGTCATGTTTATGAACGTTCGGAAACGACATCACTCGATTGTAAGGTGTGATCGCGATTCGCACATCGGAAAGCGATTCAGAACGAAATGTCAGCGAATCTTGTTAATTTGTGTCGATTCACACAAAAGTGTATCGGTGATCACCAATTTTCATGTTTATGAACGGTAGGAAACGTCATCACTCGATTGTAAGGTATGATCTCGAATCGCACGTCGGAAAGCTGTTCAGTTCGAAATGTCAGTGAATCTTGTTAATTTTTAGCGATTCACACAAAAGTGTATCGGTGATCACCAATTTTCACGTTTATGAACGTTCGGAAATGACATCACTCGATTGTAAGTTATGATCTCGGATCGCACGTCGAAAAGCTGTTCTGTTTGAAATGTCAGTGAATGTGTTAAATTGTATCGATTCACACAAAAGTGTATCGGTGATCACCAATTTTCACGTTTATGAACGTTCGGAAATGACATAACTCGATTGTAAGTTATGATCTCGGATCGCACGTCGGAAAGCTGTTCTGTTCGAAATGTCAGTGAATCTTCTTGATTTGTTGCGATTCTCTAAAAAGTGTATCGGTGATCACCAATTTTCACGTTTATGAACGTTCGGAAACGACATCACTCGATTGTAATGTTTGATCTCGATTTGCACATCGGAAAGCGATTCAGAACGAAATGTCAGTGAATCTTGTTAATTTGTGTCGATTCACACAAAAGTGTATCGGTGATCACCAATTTTCATGTTTATGAACGTTCGGAAACGACATCACTCGATTGTAAGATATGATCTCGGATCGCACGTCGAAAAGCTGTTCTGTTCGAATGTGTTAAATTGTATCGATTCACACAAAATTGTATCGGTGATCTCCAATTTTCACGTTTATGAACGTTCGGAAACGACATCACTCGATTGTAAGTTATGATCTCGAATCGCACGTCGGAAAGCTGTTCAGTTCGAAATGTCAGTGAATCTCGTTAATTTTTATCGATTCACACAAAAGTGTATCGGTGATCATCAAATTTTCACGTTTTTGATGGTTCGGAAATGACATCACTCGATTGTAAGGTGTGATCGCGATTCGCACATCGGAAACCGATTCTGTTCGAATTGTCAGTGAATCTTGATAATTTGTAACGATTCTCACAAAAGTTTATTTGTGATCACCAATTTTCATATTTGTGAACGTTCAGAAACGACATCGTTCAAATGTCAGTTCCGGTCTCGAATCGCATTTCGGATTGCGATTCTGATAGAAATGTCGGAAAAAATTGTTAATTTGTAACGATTAACACAAAAGATTATCGCTGATTACCTATTTTCGTGTTTATGAAAGATTGGAAACGTTCACCGATAAACGTCACATATCACTAATTTTACAGACATTTAGTATCGTAATCCGAAGGGCCATTTGAGATCTGAACTGACAATCGAGCGATGAAAACGTTTCCGAACGTTCATAAACATGAAGATTGGTAATCACCAATAAAATTTTTGTTCAATTCATGACATATTAACAATATTCAATGACATTTCGATTCGAGATCTTAAATTACAATCGAGTGATGCCGTTTCCGAACGTTCATAAACATGAAAATTGGTGATCACCGATACACTTTTGTGTGAATCGACACAAATTAACAAGATTCACTGACATTTCGTTCTGAATCGCTTTCCGATGTGCAAATCGAGTTCATACATTACAATCGAGCGATGTCGTTTCCGAACGTTCATAAACGTGAAAATTGGAGATCACCGATATACTTTTGTGTGAATCGACACAAATTAACCAGATTCACAGACATTTCGTTCTGAATCGCTTTCCGATGTGCGAATCGCGATCACACCTTACAATCGAGTGATGTCGTTTCCGAACCATCATAAACATGAAAATAGGTGATCACCGATACACTTTTGTGTGAATCGACACAAATTAACAAGATTCACTGTCGTTTCGTTCTGAATCGCTTTCCGATGTGCGAATCGCGATCACACCTTACAATCGAGTGATGTCGTTTCCGAACCATCATAAACATGAAAATTGGTGATCACCGATACACTTTTGTGTGAATCGACACAAATTAACAAGATTCACTGACATTTCGTTCTGAATCGCTTTCCGATGTGCAAATCGGGATCAAACATTACAATCGAGTGATGTCGTTTCCGAACCATCATAAACGTGAAAATTGGTGATCACCGATACACTTTTGTGTGAATCGATAAAAATTAACAAGATTCACTGACATTTCGAACTGAACAGCTTTCCGACGTGCGATTCGAGATCATACCTTACAATCGAGTGATGTCGTTTCCTAACGTTCATAAACATGAAAATTGGTGATCACCGATACACTTTTGTGTGAATCGACACAAATTGACAAGATTCACTGACATTTCGTTCTGAATCGCTTTCCGATGTGCGAATCGCGATCACACCTTACAATCGAGTGATGTCGTTTCCGAACCATCATAAACATGAAAATTGGTGATCACCGATACACTTTTTTGTGAATCGACACAAATTAACAAGATTCACTGACTTTTCGTTCTGAATCGCTTTCCGATGTGCGAATCGAGATCATACATTACAACCGAGTGATGTCATTTCCGAACGTTCATAAACGTGAAACTTGGTGATCACCGATACACTTTTGTGAGAATCGCAACAAATCAAGAAGATTCACTCACATTTCGAACAGAACAGCTTTCCGACGTGCGATCCGAGATCATAAGTTACAATCGAGTTATGTCATTTCCGAACGTTCATAAACGTGAAAATTGGTGATCACCGATACAATTTTGTGTGAATCGATACAATTTAACAGATTCGAACAGAACAGCTTTCCGACGTGCGATTTGAGATCATAACATACACAATCGAGTGATGTCGTTTCCGAACGTTCATAAACATGAAAATTGGTGATCACTGATACACTTTTGTGTGAATCGATACAATTTAACAACATTCACTGACATTTCGTTCTGAATCGCTTTCCGACGTGTAATGATCTCGAATCGCACGTCGGAAAACGATGCTGGTCGAAATGTCAGTGAATGTTGTTAAATTGTATCGATTCACACAAAAGTGTATCAGTGATCACCAATTTTCATGCTTATGAACGTTCGAAAACGACATCACTCGATTGTAAGGTATGATCTCGAATCGCACGTCGGAAAGCTGTTCAGTTCGAAATGTCAGTGAATCTTGTTAATTTTTATCGATTCACACAAAAGTGTATCGGTGATCACCAATGGTCATGTTTATGAACGTTCGGAAACGACATCACTCGATTGTAATGTTTGATCTCGATTTGCACATCGGAAAGCGATTCAGAACGAAATGTCAGCGAATCTTGTTAATTTGTGTCGATTCACACAAAAGTGTATCGGTGATCACCAATTTTCATGTTTATGAACGGTAGGAAACGACATCACTCGATTGTAAGGTATGATCTCGAATCGCACGTCGGAAAGCTGTTCAGTTCGAAATGTCAGTGAATCTTGTTAATTTTTAGCGATTCACACAAAAGTGTATCGGTGATCACCAATTTTCACGTTTGTGAACGTTCGGAAATGACATCACTCGATTGTAAGTTATGATCTCGGATCGCACGTCGAAAAGCTGTTCTGTTCGAAATGTCAGTGAATGTGTTAAATTGTATCGATTCACACAAAAGTGTATTGGTGATCACCAATTTTCACGTTTGTGAACGTTCGGAAATGACATAACTCGATTGTAAGTTATGATCTCGGATCGCACGTCGGAAAGCTGTTCTGTTCGAAATGTCAGTGAATCTTCTTGATTTGTTGCGATTCTCTAAAAAGTGTATCGGTGATCACCAATTTTCACGTTTATGAACGTTCGGAAACGACATCACTCGATTGTAATGTTTGATCTCGATTTGCACATCGGAAAGCGATTCAGAACGAAATGTCAGTGAATCGAGTTAATTTGTGTCGATTCACACAAAAGTGTATCGGTGATCACCAATTTTCATGTTTATGAACGTTCGGAAACGACATCACGCGATTGTAAGTTATGATCTCGGATCGCACGTCGAAAAGCAGTTCTGTTCGAAATGTCAGTGAATGTGTTAAATTGTATCGATTCACACAAAAGTGTATCGGTAATCACTAATTTTCACGTTTATGAACGTTCGGAAATGACATAACTCGATTGTAAGTTATGATCTCGGATCGCACGTCGGAAAGCTGTTCTGTTCGAAATGTCAGTGAATCTTCTTGATTTGTTGCGATTCTCACAAAAGTGTATCGGTGATCACCAATTTTCACGTTTATGAACGTTCGGAAACGACATCACTCGATTGTAAGGTATGATCTCGATTTGCACATCAGAAAGCGATTCAGAACGAAATGTCAGTGAATCTTGTTAATTTCTATCGATTCATACAAAAGTGTATCGGTGATCACCAATTTTCATGTTTATGAACGTTCGGAAACGACATCACTCGATTGTAATGTATGATCTCGATTTGCACATCGGAAAGCGATTCAGAACGAAATGTCAGTGAATCTTGTTAATTTGAGTCGATTCACACAAAAGTGTATCGGTGATCACCAATTTTCATGTTTATGAACGTTCGGAAACGACATCACTCGATTGTAATTTATGATCTCGAATCGAAATGTCATTGAATATTGTTAATTTGTCATGAATTGAACAGAAATTTTATTGGTGATCACCAATCTTTATGTTTATGAACGTTCGGAAACGTTTTCATCGCTCGATTGTCAGTTCAGTTCTCAAATGGCCCTTCGGATTGCGATACTAAATGTCTGTAAAATTAGTGATATGTGACGTTTATCGGTGAACGTTTCCAATCTTTCATAAACACGAAAATAGGTAATCAGCGATAATCTTTTGTGTTAATCGTTACAAATTAACAATTTTTTCCGACATTTCTATCAGAATCGCAATCCGAAATGCGATTCGAGACTGGAACTGACATGCGAACGATGTCGTTTCTGAACGTTCAAAAATATGAAAATTGGTGATCACAAATAAACTTTTGTGAGAATCGTTACAAATTATCAAGATTCACTGGCAATTCGAACAGAATCGGTTTCCGATGTGCGAATCGCGATCACACCTTACAATCGAGTGATGTCGTTTCCGAACCATCAAAAACGTGAAAATTTGATGATCACCGATACACTTTTGTGTGAATCGATACAATTTAACGACATTCACTGACATTTCTTTCTGAATCGCTTTCCGATGTGCGAATCGAGATCATACCTTACAATCGAGTGATGTCATTTCCGAACGTTCATAAACGTGAAACTTGGTGATCACCGATACACTTTTGTGAGAATCGCAACAAATCAAGAAGATTCACTGACATTTCGAACAGAACAGCTTTCCGACGTGCGATCCGAGATCATACCTTACAATCGAGTGATATCGTTTCCGAACGTTCATAAACGTGAAAATTGGAGATCACCGATACAATTTTGTGTGAATCGATAGAATTTAACACATTCACTGACATTTCGAACAGAACAGCTTTTCGACGTGCGATCCGAGATCATAACTTACAATCGAGTCATGTCGTTTCCGACCGTGCATAAACATGAAAATTGGTGATCACTGATTCACTTTTGTGTGAATCGATAGAAATTAAAAAGATTCACAGACATTTCGTTCTGAATCGCTTTCCGATGTGCGGATCGAGATCATAACTTACAATCGAGTGATGTCGTTTACGAACCATCATAAACGTAAAAATTGGAGATCACCGATACACTTTTGTGTGAATCGATACAATTTAACGACATTCACTGACATTTCGAAAAGAGCAGCTTTCCGAAGTGCGATTCGAGATCATAACTTACAATCGAGTTATGTCATTTCCGAACGTTCATAAACGTGAAAATTGGTGATCACCGATACAATTTTGTGTGAATCGATACAATTTAACAGATTCGAACAGAACAGCTTTCCGACGTGCGATTTGAGATCATAACATACACAATCGAGTGATGTCGTTTCCGAACGTTCATAAACATGAAAATTGGTGATCACTGATACACTTTTGTGTGAATCGATACAATTTAACAACATTCACTGACATTTCGTTCTGAATCGCTTTCCGACGTGTAATGATCTCGAATCGCACGTCGGAAAACGATGCTGGTCGAAATGTCAGTGAATGTTGTTAAATTGTATCGATTCACACAAAAGTGTATCAGTGATCACCAATTTTCATGTTTATGAACGTTCGGAAACGACATCACTCGATTGTAAGGTGTGATCGCGATTCGCACATCGGAAAGCGATTCAGAACGAAATGTCAGCGAATCTTGTTAATTTGTGTCGATTCACACAAAAGTGTATCGGTGATCACCAATTTTTATGTTTATGAACGTTAGGAAACGACATCACTCGATTGTAAGGTATGATCTCGAATCGCACGTCGGAAAGCTGTTCAGTTCGAAATGTCAGTGAATCTTGTTAATTTTTATCGATTCACACAAAAGTGTATCTGTGATCACCAATTTTCACGTTTATGATGGTTCGGAATCGACATCACTCGATTGTAATATTTGATCTCGATTTGCACATCGGAAAGCGATTCAGAACGGAATGTCAGTGAATCTTGTTAATTTGTGTCGATTCACAAAAAAGTGTATCGGTGATCACCAATTTTCATGTTTATGATGGTTCGGAAACGACATCACTCGATTGTAAGTGGTGATCGCGATTCGCACATCGGAAAGCGATTCAGAACGAAATGTCTGTGAATCTGGTTAATTTGTGTCGATTCACACAAAAGTATATCGGTGATCTGCAATTTTCACGTTTATGAACGTTCGGAAACGACATCACTCGATTGTAATGTATGATCTCGATTCGCACATCGGAAAGCGATTCAGAACGAAATGTCAGTGAATCTTGTCAATTTGTGTCGATTCACAAAAAAGTGTATCGGTGATCACCAGTTTTCATGTTTATGAACGTTAGGAAACGACATCACTCGATTGTAATGTATGAACTCGATTTGCACATCGGAAAGCGATTCAGAACGAAATGTCAGTGAATCTTGTTAATTTGTGTCGATTCACACAAAAGTGTATCGGTGATTACCAATTTTCATGTTTATGAACGTTCGGAAACGGCATCACTCGATTGTAAGGTATGATCTCGAATCGCACGTCGGAAAGCTGTTCAGTTCGAAAAGTCAGTGAATCTGTTTAATTTTTATCGATTCACACAAAAGTGTATCGGTGATCACCAATGGTCATGTTTATGAACGTTCGGAAACGACATCACTCGATTGTAAGGTGTGATCGCGATTCGCACATCGGAAAGCGATTCAGAACGAAATGTCTGTGAATCTGGTTAATTTGTTTCGATTCACACAAAAGTATATCGGTGATCTCCAATTTTCACGTTTATGAACGTTCGGAAACGACATCACTCGATTGTAATGTTTGATCTCGATTTGCACATCGGAAAGCGATTCAGAACGAAATGTCAGTGAATCTTGTTAATTTGTGTCGATTCACACAAAAGTGTATCGGTGATCACCAATTTTCATGTTTATGAACGTTCGGAAACGACATCACTCGATTGTAAGTTATGATCTCGGATCGCACGTCGAAAAGCTGTTCTGTTAGAAATGTCAGTGAATGTGTTAAATTGTATCGATTCACACAAAAGTGTATCGGTAATCACTAATTTTCACGTTTATGAACGTTCGGAAATGACATAACTCGATTGTAAGTTATGATCTCGGATCGCACGTCGGAAAGCTGTTCTGTTCGAAATGTCAGTGAATCTTCTTGATTTGTTGCGATTCTCACAAAAGTGTATCGGTGATCACCAATTTTCACGTTTATGAACGTTCGGAAACGACATCACTCGATTGTAAGGTATGATCTCGATTTGCACATCAGAAAGCGATTCAGAACGAAATGTCAGTGAATCTTGTTAATTTCTATCGATTCATACAAAAGTGTATCGGTGATCACCAATTTTCATGTTTATGAACGTTCGGAAACGACATCACTCGATTGTAATGTATGATCTCGATTTGCACATCGGAAAGCGATTCAGAACGAAATGTCAGTGAATCTTGTTAATTTGAGTCGATTCACACAAAAGTGTATCGGTGATCACCAATTTTCATGTTTATGAACGTTCGGAAACGACATCACTCGATTGTAATTTATGATCTCGAATCGAAATGTCATTGAATATTGTTAATTTGTCATGAATTGAACAGAAATTTTATTGGTGATCACCAATCTTTATGTTTATGAACGTTCGGAAACGTTTTCATCGCTCGATTGTCAGTTCAGTTCTCAAATGGCCCTTCGGATTGCGATACTAAATGTCTGTAAAATTAGTGATATGTGACGTTTATCGGTGAACGTTTCCAATCTTTCATAAACACGAAAATAGGTAATCAGCGATAATCTTTTGTGTTAATCGTTACAAATTAACAATTTTTTCCGACATTTCTATCAGAATCGCAATCCGAAATGCGATTCGAGACTGGAACTGACATTCGAACGATGTCGTTTCTGAACGTTCAAAAATATGAAAATTGGTGATCACAAATAAACTTTTGTGAGAATCGTTACAAATTATCAAAATTCACTGGCAATTCGAACAGAATCGGTTTCCGATGTGCGAATCGCGATCACACCTTACAATCGAGTGATGTCGTTTCCGAACCATCAAAAACGTGAAAATTTGATGATCACCGATACACTTTTGTGTGAATCGATACAATTTAACGACATTCACTGACATTTCTTTCTGAATCGCTTTCCGATGTGCGAATCGAGATCATACCTTACAATCGAGTGATGTCATTTCCGAACGTTCATAAACGTGAAACTTGGTGATCACCGATACACTTTTGTGAGAATCGCAACAAATCAAGAAGATTCACTGACATTTCGAACAGAACAGCTTTCCGACGTGCGATCCGAGATCATACCTTACAATCGAGTGATATCGTTTCCGAACGTTCATAAACGTGAAAATTGGAGATCACCGATACAATTTTGTGTGAATCGATAGAATTTAACACATTCACTGACATTTCGAACAGAACAGCTTTTCGACGTGCGATCCGAGATCATAACTTACAATCGAGTCATGTCGTTTCCGACCGTGCATAAACATGAAAATTGGTGATCACCGATTCACTTTTGTGAGAATCGATAGAAATTAAAAAGATTCACAGACATTTCGTTCTGAATCGCTTTCCGATGTGCGGATCGAGATCATAACTTACAATCGAGTGATGTCGTTTACGAACCATCATAAACGTAAAAATTGGAGATCACCGATACACTTTTGTGTGAATCGATACAATTTAACGACATTCACTGACATTTCGAAAAGAGCAGCTTTCCGAAGTGCGATTCGAGATCATAACTTACAATCGAGTTATGTCATTTCCGAACGTTCATAAACGTGAAAATTGGTGATCACCGATACAATTTTGTGTGAATCGATACAATTTAACAGATTCGAACAGAACAGCTTTCCGACGTGCGATTTGAGATCATAACATACACAATCGAGTGATGTCGTTTCCGAACGTTCATAAACATGAAAATTGGTGATCACTGATACACTTTTGTGTGAATCGATACAATTTAACAACATTCACTGACATTTCGTTCTGAATCGCTTTCCGACGTGTAATGATCTCGAATCGCACGTCGGAAAACGATGCTGGTCGAAATGTCAGTGAATGTTGTTAAATTGTATCGATTCACACAAAAGTGTATCAGTGATCACCAATTTTCATGTTTATGAACGTTCGGAAACGACATCACTCGATTGTAAGGTGTGATCGCGATTCGCACATCGGAAAGCGATTCAGAACGAAATGTCAGCGAATCTTGTTAATTTGTGTCGATTCACACAAAAGTGTATCGGTGATCACCAATTTTTATGTTTATGAACGTTAGGAAACGACATCACTCGATTGTAAGGTATGATCTCGAATCGCACGTCGGAAAGCTGTTCAGTTCGAAATGTCAGTGAATCTTGTTAATTTTTATCGATTCACACAAAAGTGTATCTGTGATCACCAATTTTCACGTTTATGATGGTTCGGAATCGACATCACTCGATTGTAATATTTGATCTCGATTTGCACATCGGAAAGCGATTCAGAACGGAATGTCAGTGAATCTTGTTAATTTGTGTCGATTCACAAAAAAGTGTATCGGTGATCACCAATTTTCATGTTTATGATGGTTCGGAAACGACATCACTCGATTGTAAGTGGTGATCGCGATTCGCACATCGGAAAGCGATTCAGAACGAAATGTCTGTGAATCTGGTTAATTTGTGTCGATTCACACAAAAGTATATCGGTGATCTGCAATTTTCACGTTTATGAACGTTCGGAAACGACATCACTCGATTGTAATGTATGATCTCGATTCGCACATCGGAAAGCGATTCAGAACGAAATGTCAGTGAATCTTGTCAATTTGTGTCGATTCACAAAAAAGTGTATCGGTGATCACCAATTTTCATGTTTATGAACGTTAGGAAACGACATCACTCGATTGTAATGTATGAACTCGATTTGCACATCGGAAAGCGATTCAGAACGAAATGTCAGTGAATCTTGTTAATTTGTGTCGATTCACACAAAAGTGTATCGGTGATCACCAATTTTCATGTTTATGAACGTTCGGAAACGGCATCACTCGATTGTAAGGTATGATCTCGAATCGCACGTCGGAAAGCTGTTCAGTTCGAAAAGTCAGTGAATCTGTTTAATTTTTATCGATTCACACAAAAGTGTATCGGTGATCACCAATGGTCATGTTTATGAACGATCGGAAACGACATCACTCGATTGTAAGGTGTGATCGCGATTCGCACATCGGAAAGCGATTCAGAACGAAATGTCTGTGAATCTGGTTAATTTGTTTCGATTCACACAAAAGTATATCGGTGATCTCCAATTTTCACGTTTATGAACGTTCGGAAACGACATCACTCGATTGTAATGTTTGATCTCGATTTGCACATCGGAAAGCGATTCAGAACGAAATGTCAGTGAATCTTGTTAATTTGTGTCGATTCACACAAAAGTGTATCGGTGATCACCAATTTTCATGTTTATGAACGTTCGGAAACGACATCACTCGATTGTAAGTTATGATCTCGGATCGCACGTCGAAAAGCTGTTCTGTTAGAAATGTCAGTGAATGTGTTAAATTGTATCGATTCACACAAAAGTGTATCGGTAATCACTAATTTTCACGTTTATGAACGTTCGGAAATGACATAACTCGATTGTAAGTTATGATCTCGGATCGCACGTCGGAAAGCTGTTCTGTTCGAAATGTCAGTGAATCTTCTTGATTTGTTGCGATTCTCACAAAAGTGTATCGGTGATCACCCAATATTCACGTTTATGAACGTTCGGAAACGACATTACTCGATTGTACGGTATGATCTCGATTTGCACATCGGAAAGCGATTCAGAACGAAATGTCAGTGAATCTTGTCAATTTGTGTCGATTCACACAAAAGTGTATCGGTGATCACCAATTTTCATGTTTATGAACGTTAGGAAACGACATCACTCGATTGTAAGGTATGATCTCGAATCGCACGTCGGAAAGCTGTTCAGTTCGAAATGTCAGTGAATCTTGTTAATTTTTATCGATTCACACAAAAGTGTATCTGTGATCACCAATTTTCACGTTTATGATGGTTCGGAATCGACATCACTCGATTGTAATATTTGATCTCGATTTGCACATCGGAAAGCGATTCAGAACGGAATGTCAGTGAATCTTGTTAATTTGTGTCGATTCACAAAAAAGTGTATCGGTGATCACCAATTTTCATGTTTATGATGGTTCGGAAACGACATCACTCGATTGTAAGTGGTGATCGCGATTCGCACATCGGAAAGCGATTCAGAACGAAATGTCTGTGAATCTGGTTAATTTGTGTCGATTCACACAAAAGTATATCGGTGATCTGCAATTTTCACGTTTATGAACGTTCGGAAACGACATCACTCGATTGTAATGTATGATCTCGATTCGCACATCGGAAAGCGATTCAGAACGAAATGTCAGTGAATCTTGTCAACTTGTGTCGATTCACACAAAAGTGTATCGGTGATCACCAATTTTCATGTTTATGAACGTTAGGAAACGACATCACTCGATTGTAATGTATGAACTCGATTTGCACATCGGAAAGCGATTCAGAACGAAATGTCAGTGAATCTTGTTAATTTGTGTCGATTCACACAAAAGTGTATCGGTGATCACCAATTTTCATGTTTATGAACGTTCGGAAACGGCATCACTCGATTGTAAGGTATGAACTCGAATCGCACGTCGGAAAGCTGTTCAGTTCGAAATGTCAGTGAATCTGTTTAATTTGTGTCGATTCACACAAAAGTGTATCGGTGATCACCAATTTTCATGCTTATGATCGTTCGAAAACGACATCACTCGATTGTAAGGTATGATCTCGAATCGCACGTCGGAAAGCTGTTCAGTTCGAAATGTCAGTGAATCTTGTTAATTTTTATCGATTCACACAAAAGTGTATCGGTGATCACCAATGGTCATGTTTATGAACGTTCGGAAACGACATCACTCGATTGTAAGGTGTGATCGCGATTCGCACATCGGAAAGCGATTCAGAACGAAATGTCAGCGAATCTTGTTAATTTGTGTCGATTCACACAAAAGTGTATCGGTGATCACCAATTTTCATGTTTATGAACGGTAGGAAACGTCATCACTCGATTGTAAGGTATGATCTCGAATCGCACGTCGGAAAGCTGTTCAGTTCGAAATGTCAGTGAATCTTGTTAATTTTTAGCGATTCACACAAAAGTGTATCGGTGATCACCAATTTTCACGTTTATGAACGTTCGGAAATGACATCACTCGATTGTAAGTTATGATCTCGGATCGCACGTCGAAAAGCTGTTCTGTTTGAAATGTCAGTGAATGTGTTAAATTGTATCGATTCACACAAAAGTGTATCGGTGATCACCAATTTTCACGTTTATGAACGTTCGGAAATGACATAACTCGATTGTAAGTTATGATCTCGGATCGCACGTCGGAAAGCTGTTCTGTTCGAAATGTCAGTGAATCTTCTTGATTTGTTGCGATTCTCTAAAAAGTGTATCGGTGATCACCAATTTTCACGTTTATGAACGTTCGGAAACGACATCACTCGATTGTAATGTTTGATCTCGATTTGCACATCGGAAAGCGATTCAGAACGAAATGTCAGTGAATCTTGTTAATTTGTGTCGATTCACACAAAAGTGTATCGGTGATCACCAATTTTCATGTTTATGAACGTTCGGAAACGACATCACTCGATTGTAAGATATGATCTCGGATCGCACGTCGAAAAGCTGTTCTGTTCGAATGTGTTAAATTGTATCGATTCACACAAAATTGTATCGGTGATCTCCAATTTTCACGTTTATGAACGTTCGGAAACGACATCACTCGATTGTAAGTTATGATCTCGAATCGCACGTCGGAAAGCTGTTCAGTTCGAAATGTCAGTGAATCTCGTTAATTTTTATCGATTCACACAAAAGTGTATCGGTGATCATCAAATTTTCACGTTTTTGATGGTTCGGAAATGACATCACTCGATTGTAAGGTGTGATCGCGATTCGCACATCGGAAACCGATTCTGTTCGAATTGTCAGTGAATCTTGATAATTTGTAACGATTCTCACAAAAGTTTATTTGTGATCACCAATTTTCATATTTGTGAACGTTCAGAAACGACATCGTTCAAATGTCAGTTCCGGTCTCGAATCGCATTTCGGATTGCGATTCTGATAGAAATGTCGGAAAAAATTGTTAATTTGTAACGATTAACACAAAAGATTATCGCTGATTACCTATTTTCGTGTTTATGAAAGATTGGAAACGTTCACCGATAAACGTCACATATCACTAATTTTACAGACATTTAGTATCGTAATCCGAAGGGCCATTTGAGATCTGAACTGACAATCGAGCGATGAAAACGTTTCCGAACGTTCATAAACATGAAGATTGGTAATCACCAATAAAATTTTTGTTCAATTCATGACATATTAACAATATTCAATGACATTTCGATTCGAGATCTTAAATTACAATCGAGTGATGCCGTTTCCGAACGTTCATAAACATGAAAATTGGTGATCACCGATACACTTTTGTGTGAATCGACACAAATTAACAAGATTCACTGACATTTCGTTCTGAATCGCTTTCCGATGTGCAAATCGAGTTCATACATTACAATCGAGCGATGTCGTTTCCGAACGTTCATAAACGTGAAAATTGGAGATCACCGATATACTTTTGTGTGAATCGACACAAATTAACCAGATTCACAGACATTTCGTTCTGAATCGCTTTCCGATGTGCGAATCGCGATCACACCTTACAATCGAGTGATGTCGTTTCCGAACCATCATAAACATGAAAATAGGTGATCACCGATACACTTTTGTGTGAATCGACACAAATTAACAAGATTCACTGTCGTTTCGTTCTGAATCGCTTTCCGATGTGCGAATCGCGATCACACCTTACAATCGAGTGATGTCGTTTCCGAACCATCATAAACATGAAAATTGGTGATCACCGATACACTTTTGTGTGAATCGACACAAATTAACAAGATTCACTGACATTTCGTTCTGAATCGCTTTCCGATGTGCAAATCGGGATCAAACATTACAATCGAGTGATGTCGTTTCCGAACCATCATAAACGTGAAAATTGGTGATCACCGATACACTTTTGTGTGAATCGATAAAAATTAACAAGATTCACTGACATTTCGAACTGAACAGCTTTCCGACGTGCGATTCGAGATCATACCTTACAATCGAGTGATGTCGTTTCCTAACGTTCATAAACATGAAAATTGGTGATCACCGATACACTTTTGTGTGAATCGACACAAATTGACAAGATTCACTGACATTTCGTTCTGAATCGCTTTCCGATGTGCGAATCGCGATCACACCTTACAATCGAGTGATGTCGTTTCCGAACCATCATAAACATGAAAATTGGTGATCACCGATACACTTTTTTGTGAATCGACACAAATTAACAAGATTCACTGACTTTTCGTTCTGAATCGCTTTCCGATGTGCGAATCGAGATCATACATTACAACCGAGTGATGTCATTTCCGAACGTTCATAAACGTGAAACTTGGTGATCACCGATACACTTTTGTGAGAATCGCAACAAATCAAGAAGATTCACTCACATTTCGAACAGAACAGCTTTCCGACGTGCGATCCGAGATCATAAGTTACAATCGAGTTATGTCATTTCCGAACGTTCATAAACGTGAAAATTGGTGATCACCGATACAATTTTGTGTGAATCGATACAATTTAACAGATTCGAACAGAACAGCTTTCCGACGTGCGATTTGAGATCATAACATACACAATCGAGTGATGTCGTTTCCGAACGTTCATAAACATGAAAATTGGTGATCACTGATACACTTTTGTGTGAATCGATACAATTTAACAACATTCACTGACATTTCGTTCTGAATCGCTTTCCGACGTGTAATGATCTCGAATCGCACGTCGGAAAACGATGCTGGTCGAAATGTCAGTGAATGTTGTTAAATTGTATCGATTCACACAAAAGTGTATCAGTGATCACCAGCTTTCATGCTTATGAACGTTCGAAAACGACATCACTCGATTGTAAGGTATGATCTCGAATCGCACGTCGGAAAGCTGTTCAGTTCGAAATGTCAGTGAATCTTGTTAATTTTTATCGATTCACACAAAAGTGTATCGGTGATCACCAATGGTCATGTTTATGAACGTTCGGAAACGACATCACTCGATTGTAATGTTTGATCTCGATTTGCACATCGGAAAGCGATTCAGAACGAAATGTCAGCGAATCTTGTTAATTTGTGTCGATTCACACAAAAGTGTATCGGTGATCACCAATTTTCATGTTTATGAACGGTAGGAAACGACATCACTCGATTGTAAGGTATGATCTCGAATCGCACGTCGGAAAGCTGTTCAGTTCGAAATGTCAGTGAATCTTGTTAATTTTTAGCGATTCACACAAAAGTGTATCGGTGATCACCAATTTTCACGTTTGTGAACGTTCGGAAATGACATCACTCGATTGTAAGTTATGATCTCGGATCGCACGTCGAAAAGCTGTTCTGTTCGAAATGTCAGTGAATGTGTTAAATTGTATCGATTCACACAAAAGTGTATTGGTGATCACCAATTTTCACGTTTGTGAACGTTCGGAAATGACATAACTCGATTGTAAGTTATGATCTCGGATCGCACGTCGGAAAGCTGTTCTGTTCGAAATGTCAGTGAATCTTCTTGATTTGTTGCGATTCTCTAAAAAGTGTATCGGTGATCACCAATTTTCACGTTTATGAACGTTCGGAAACGACATCACTCGATTGTAATGTTTGATCTCGATTTGCACATCGGAAAGCGATTCAGAACGAAATGTCAGTGAATCGAGTTAATTTGTGTCGATTCACACAAAAGTGTATCGGTGATCACCAATTTTCATGTTTATGAACGTTCGGAAACGACATCACGCGATTGTAAGTTATGATCTCGGATCGCACGTCGAAAAGCAGTTCTGTTCGAAATGTCAGTGAATGTGTTAAATTGTATCGATTCACACAAAAGTGTATCGGTAATCACTAATTTTCACGTTTATGAACGTTCGGAAATGACATAACTCGATTGTAAGTTATGATCTCGGATCGCACGTCGGAAAGCTGTTCTGTTCGAAATGTCAGTGAATCTTCTTGATTTGTTGCGATTCTCACAAAAGTGTATCGGTGATCACCAATTTTCACGTTTATGAACGTTCGGAAACGACATCACTCGATTGTAAGGTATGATCTCGATTTGCACATCAGAAAGCGATTCAGAACGAAATGTCAGTGAATCTTGTTAATTTCTATCGATTCATACAAAAGTGTATCGGTGATCACCAATTTTCATGTTTATGAACGTTCGGAAACGACATCACTCGATTGTAATGTATGATCTCGATTTGCACATCGGAAAGCGATTCAGAACGAAATGTCAGTGAATCTTGTTAATTTGAGTCGATTCACACAAAAGTGTATCGGTGATCACCAATTTTCATGTTTATGAACGTTCGGAAACGACATCACTCGATTGTAATTTATGATCTCGAATCGAAATGTCATTGAATATTGTTAATTTGTCATGAATTGAACAGAAATTTTATTGGTGATCACCAATCTTTATGTTTATGAACGTTCGGAAACGTTTTCATCGCTCGATTGTCAGTTCAGTTCTCAAATGGCCCTTCGGATTGCGATACTAAATGTCTGTAAAATTAGTGATATGTGACGTTTATCGGTGAACGTTTCCAATCTTTCATAAACACGAAAATAGGTAATCAGCGATAATCTTTTGTGTTAATCGTTACAAATTAACAATTTTTTCCGACATTTCTATCAGAATCGCAATCCGAAATGCGATTCGAGACTGGAACTGACATGCGAACGATGTCGTTTCTGAACGTTCAAAAATATGAAAATTGGTGATCACAAATAAACTTTTGTGAGAATCGTTACAAATTATCAAGATTCACTGGCAATTCGAACAGAATCGGTTTCCGGTGTGCGAATCGCGATCACACCTTACAATCGAGTGATGTCGTTTCCGAACCATCAAAAACGTGAAAATTTGATGATCACCGATACACTTTTGTGTGAATCGATACAATTTAACGACATTCACTGACATTTCTTTCTGAATCGCTTTCCGATGTGCGAATCGAGATCATACCTTACAATCGAGTGATATCGTTTCCGAACGTTCATAAACGTGAAAATTGGAGATCACCGATACAATTTTGTGTGAATCGATAGAATTTAACACATTCACTGACATTTCGAACAGAACAGCTTTTCGACGTGCGATCCGAGATCATAACTTACAATCGAGTCATGTCGTTTCCGACCGTGCATAAACATGAAAATTGGTGATCACTGATTCACTTTTGTGTGAATCGATAGAAATTAAAAAGATTCACAGACATTTCGTTCTGAATCGCTTTCCGATGTGCGGATCGAGATCATAACTTACAATCGAGTGATGTCGTTTACGAACCATCATAAACGTAAAAATTGGAGATCACCGATACACTTTTGTGTGAATCGATACAATTTAACGACATTCACTGACATTTCGAAAAGAGCAGCTTTCCGAAGTGCGATTCGAGATCATAACTTACAATCGAGTTATGTCATTTCCGAACGTTCATAAACGTGAAAATTGGTGATCACCGATACAATTTTGTGTGAATCGATACAATTTAACAGATTCGAACAGAACAGCTTTCCGACGTGCGATTTGAGATCATAACATACACAATCGAGTGATGTCGTTTCCGAACGTTCATAAACATGAAAATTGGTGATCACTGATACACTTTTGTGTGAATCGATACAATTTAACAACATTCACTGACATTTCGTTCTGAATCGCTTTCCGACGTGTAATGATCTCGAATCGCACGTCGGAAAACGATGCTGGTCGAAATGTCAGTGAATGTTGTTAAATTGTATCGATTCACACAAAAGTGTATCAGTGATCACCAATTTTCATGTTTATGAACGTTCGGAAACGACATCACTCGATTGTAAGGTGTGATCGCGATTCGCACATCGGAAAGCGATTCAGAACGAAATGTCAGCGAATCTTGTTAATTTGTGTCGATTCACACAAAAGTGTATCGGTGATCACCAATTTTTATGTTTATGAACGTTAGGAAACGACATCACTCGATTGTAAGGTATGATCTCGAATCGCACGTCGGAAAGCTGTTCAGTTCGATATGTCAGTGAATCTTGTTAATTTTTATCGATTCACACAAAAGTGTATCTGTGATCACCAATTTTCACGTTTATGATGGTTCGGAATCGACATCACTCGATTGTAATATTTGATCTCGATTTGCACATCGGAAAGCGATTCAGAACGGAATGTCAGTGAATCTTGTTAATTTGTGTCGATTCACAAAAAAGTGTATCGGTGATCACCAATTTTCATGTTTATGATGGTTCGGAAACGACATCACTCGATTGTAAGTGGTGATCGCGATTCGCACATCGGAAAGCGATTCAGAACGAAATGTCTGTGAATCTGGTTAATTTGTGTCGATTCACACAAAAGTATATCGGTGATCTGCAATTTTCACGTTTATGAACGTTCGGAAACGACATCACTCGATTGTAATGTATGATCTCGATTCGCACATCGGAAAGCGATTCAGAACGAAATGTCAGTGAATCTTGTCAATTTGTGTCGATTCACAAAAAAGTGTATCGGTGATCACCAGTTTTCATGTTTATGAACGTTAGGAAACGACATCACTCGATTGTAATGTATGAACTCGATTTGCACATCGGAAAGCGATTCAGAACGAAATGTCAGTGAATCTTGTTAATTTGTGTCGATTCACACAAAAGTGTATCGGTGATTACCAATTTTCATGTTTATGAACGTTCGGAAACGGCATCACTCGATTGTAAGGTATGATCTCGAATCGCACGTCGGAAAGCTGTTCAGTTCGAAAAGTCAGTGAATCTGTTTAATTTTTATCGATTCACACAAAAGTGTATCGGTGATCACCAATGGTCATGTTTATGAACGTTCGGAAACGACATCACTCGATTGTAAGGTGTGATCGCGATTCGCACATCGGAAAGCGATTCAGAACGAAATGTCTGTGAATCTGGTTAATTTGTTTCGATTCACACAAAAGTATATCGGTGATCTCCAATTTTCACGTTTATGAACGTTCGGAAACGACATCACTCGATTGTAATGTTTGATCTCGATTTGCACATCGGAAAGCGATTCAGAACGAAATGTCAGTGAATCTTGTTAATTTGTGTCGATTCACACAAAAGTGTATCGGTGATCACCAATTTTCATGTTTATGAACGTTCGGAAACGACATCACTCGATTGTAAGTTATGATCTCGGATCGCACGTCGAAAAGCTGTTCTGTTAGAAATGTCAGTGAATGTGTTAAATTGTATCGATTCACACAAAAGTGTATCGGTAATCACTAATTTTCACGTTTATGAACGTTCGGAAATGACATAACTCGATTGTAAGTTATGATCTCGGATCGCACGTCGGAAAGCTGTTCTGTTCGAAATGTCAGTGAATCTTCTTGATTTGTTGCGATTCTCACAAAAGTGTATCGGTGATCACCAATTTTCACGTTTATGAACGTTCGGAAACGACATCACTCGATTGTAAGGTATGATCTCGATTTGCACATCAGAAAGCGATTCAGAACGAAATGTCAGTGAATCTTGTTAATTTCTATCGATTCATACAAAAGTGTATCGGTGATCACCAATTTTCATGTTTATGAACGTTCGGAAACGACATCACTCGATTGTAATGTATGATCTCGATTTGCACATCGGAAAGCGATTCAGAACGAAATGTCAGTGAATCTTGTTAATTTGAGTCGATTCACACAAAAGTGTATCGGTGATCACCAATTTTCATGTTTATGAACGTTCGGAAACGACATCACTCGATTGTAATTTATGATCTCGAATCGAAATGTCATTGAATATTGTTAATTTGTCATGAATTGAACAGAAATTTTATTGGTGATCACCAATCTTTATGTTTATGAACGTTCGGAAACGTTTTCATCGCTCGATTGTCAGTTCAGTTCTCAAATGGCCCTTCGGATTGCGATACTAAATGTCTGTAAAATTAGTGATATGTGACGTTTATCGGTGAACGTTTCCAATCTTTCATAAACACGAAAATAGGTAATCAGCGATAATCTTTTGTGTTAATCGTTACAAATTAACAATTTTTTCCGACATTTCTATCAGAATCGCAATCCGAAATGCGATTCGAGACTGGAACTGACATTCGAACGATGTCGTTTCTGAACGTTCAAAAATATGAAAATTGGTGATCACAAATAAACTTTTGTGAGAATCGTTACAAATTATCAAAATTCACTGGCAATTCGAACAGAATCGGTTTCCGATGTGCGAATCGCGATCACACCTTACAATCGAGTGATGTCGTTTCCGAACCATCAAAAACGTGAAAATTTGATGATCACCGATACACTTTTGTGTGAATCGATACAATTTAACGACATTCACTGACATTTCTTTCTGAATCGCTTTCCGATGTGCGAATCGAGATCATACCTTACAATCGAGTGATGTCATTTCCGAACGTTCATAAACGTGAAACTTGGTGATCACCGATACACTTTTGTGAGAATCGCAACAAATCAAGAAGATTCACTGACATTTCGAACAGAACAGCTTTCCGACGTGCGATCCGAGATCATACCTTACAATCGAGTGATATCGTTTCCGAACGTTCATAAACGTGAAAATTGGAGATCACCGATACAATTTTGTGTGAATCGATAGAATTTAACACATTCACTGACATTTCGAACAGAACAGCTTTTCGACGTCCGATCCGAGATCATAACTTACAATCGAGTCATGTCGTTTCCGACCGTGCATAAACATGAAAATTGGTGATCACCGATTCACTTTTGTGTGAATCGATAGAAATTAAAAAGATTCACAGACATTTCGTTCTGAATCGCTTTCCGATGTGCGGATCGAGATCATAACTTACAATCGAGTGATGTCGTTTACGAACCATCATAAACGTAAAAATTGGAGATCACCGATACACTTTTGTGTGAATCGATACAATTTAACGACATTCACTGACATTTCGAAAAGAGCAGCTTTCCGAAGTGCGATTCGAGATCATAACTTACAATCGAGTTATGTCATTTCCGAACGTTCATAAACGTGAAAATTGGTGATCACCGATACAATTTTGTGTGAATCGATACAATTTAACAGATTCGAACAGAACAGCTTTCCGACGTGCGATTTGAGATCATAACATACACAATCGAGTGATGTCGTTTCCGAACGTTCATAAACATGAAAATTGGTGATCACTGATACACTTTTGTGTGAATCGATACAATTTAACAACATTCACTGACATTTCGAACTGAACAGCTTTCCGACGTGCGATTCGAGATCATACCTTACAATCGAGTGATGACGTTTCCTACCGTTCATAAACATGAAAATTGGTGATCACCGATACACTTTTGTGTGAATCGACACAAATTAACAAGATTCACTGACATTTCGTTCTGAATCGCTTTCCGACGTGTAATGATCTCGAATCGCACGTCGGAAAACGATGCTGGTCGAAATGTCAGTGAATGTTGTTAAATTGTATCGATTCACACAAAAGTGTATCAGTGATCACCAATTTTCATGTTTATGAACGTTCGGAAACGACATCACTCGATTGTAAGGTGTGATCGCGATTCGCACATCGGAAAGCGATTCAGAACGAAATGTCAGCGAATCTTGTTAATTTGTGTCGATTCACACAAAAGTGTATCGGTGATCACCAATTTTTATGTTTATGAACGTTAGGAAACGACATCACTCGATTGTAAGGTATGATCTCGAATCGCACGTCGGAAAGCTGTTCAGTTCGAAATGTCAGTGAATCTTGTTAATTTTTATCGATTCACACAAAAGTGTATCTGTGATCACCAATTTTCACGTTTATGATGGTTCGGAATCGACATCACTCGATTGTAATATTTGATCTCGATTTGCACATCGGAAAGCGATTCAGAACGGAATGTCAGTGAATCTTGTTAATTTGTGTCGATTCACAAAAAAGTGTATCGGTGATCACCAATTTTCATGTTTATGATGGTTCGGAAACGACATCACTCGATTGTAAGTGGTGATCGCGATTCGCACATCGGAAAGCGATTCAGAACGAAATGTCTGTGAATCTGGTTAATTTGTGTCGATTCACACAAAAGTATATCGGTGATCTGCAATTTTCACGTTTATGAACGTTCGGAAACGACATCACTCGATTGTAATGTATGATCTCGATTCGCACATCGGAAAGCGATTCAGAACGAAATGTCAGTGAATCTTGTCAATTTGTGTCGATTCACAAAAAAGTGTATCGGTGATCACCAATTTTCATGTTTATGAACGTTAGGAAACGACATCACTCGATTGTAATGTATGAACTCGATTTGCACATCGGAAAGCGATTCAGAACGAAATGTCAGTGAATCTTGTTAATTTGTGTCGATTCACACAAAAGTGTATCGGTGATCACCAATTTTCATGTTTATGAACGTTCGGAAACGGCATCACTCGATTGGAAGGTATGATCTCGAATCGCACGTCGGAAAGCTGTTCAGTTCGAAAAGTCAGTGAATCTGTTTAATTTTTATCGATTCACACAAAAGTGTATCGGTGATCACCAATGGTCATGTTTATGAACGTTCGGAAACGACATCACTCGATTGTAAGGTGTGATCGCGATTCGCACATCGGAAAGCGATTCAGAACGAAATGTCTGTGAATCTGGTTAATTTGTTTCGATTCACACAAAAGTATATCGGTGATCTCCAATTTTCACGTTTATGAACGTTCGGAAACGACATCACTCGATTGTAATGTTTGATCTCGATTTGCACATCGGAAAGCGATTCAGAACGAAATGTCAGTGAATCTTGTTAATTTGTGTCGATTCACACAAAAGTGTTTCGGTGATCACCAATTTTCATGTTTATGAACGTTCGGAAACGACATCACTCGATTGTAAGTTATGATCTCGGATCGCACGTCGAAAAGCTGTTCTGTTAGAAATGTCAGTGAATGTGTTAAATTGTATCGATTCACACAAAAGTGTATCGGTAATCACTAATTTTCACGTTTATGAACGTTCGGAAATGACATAACTCGATTGTAAGTTATGATCTCGGATCGCACGTCGGAAAGCTGTTCTGTTCGAAATGTCAGTGAATCTTCTTGATTTGTTGCGATTCTCACAAAAGTGTATCGGTGATCACCCAATATTCACGTTTATGAACGTTCGGAAACGACATTACTCGATTGTACGGTATGATCTCGATTTGCACATCGGAAAGCGATTCAGAACGAAATGTCAGTGAATCTTGTCAATTTGTGTCGATTCACACAAAAGTGTATCGGTGATCACCAATTTTCATGTTTATGAACGTTAGGAAACGACATCACTCGATTGTAAGGTATGATCTCGAATCGCACGTCGGAAAGCTGTTCAGTTCGAAATGTCAGTGAATCTTGTTAATTTTTATCGATTCACACAAAAGTGTATCTGTGATCACCAATTTTCACGTTTATGATGGTTCGGAATCGACATCACTCGATTGTAATATTTGATCTCGATTTGCACATCGGAAAGCGATTCAGAACGGAATGTCAGTGAATCTTGTTAATTTGTGTCGATTCACAAAAAAGTGTATCGGTGATCACCAATTTTCATGTTTATGATGGTTCGGAAACGACATCACTCGATTGTAAGTGGTGATCGCGATTCGCACATCGGAAAGCGATTCAGAACGAAATGTCTGTGAATCTGGTTAATTTGTGTCGATTCACACAAAAGTATATCGGTGATCTGCAATTTTCACGTTTATGAACGTTCGGAAACGACATCACTCGATTGTAATGTATGATCTCGATTCGCACATCGGAAAGCGATTCAGAACGAAATGTCAGTGAATCTTGTCAACTTGTGTCGATTCACACAAAAGTGTATCGGTGATCACCAATTTTCATGTTTATGAACGTTAGGAAACGACATCACTCGATTGTAATGTATGAACTCGATTTGCACATCGGAAAGCGATTCAGAACGAAATGTCAGTGAATCTTGTTAATTTGTGTCGATTCACACAAAAGTGTATCGGTGATCACCAATTTTCATGTTTATGAACGTTCGGAAACGGCATCACTCGATTGTAAGGTATGATCTCGAATCGCACGTCGGAAAGCTGTTCAGTTCGAAATGTCAGTGAATCTGTTTAATTTGTGTCGATTCACACAAAAGTGTATCGGTGATCACCAATTTTCATGCTTATGATCGTTCGAAAACGACATCACTCGATTGTAAGGTATGATCTCGAATCGCACGTCGGAAAGCTGTTCAGTTCGAAATGTCAGTGAATCTTGTTAATTTTTATCGATTCACACAAAAGTGTATCGGTGATCACCAATGGTCATGTTTATGAACGTTCGGAAACGACATCACTCGATTGTAAGGTGTGATCGCGATTCGCACATCGGAAAGCGATTCAGAACGAAATGTCAGCGAATCTTGTTAATTTGTGTCGATTCACACAAAAGTGTATCGGTGATCACCAATTTTCATGTTTATGAACGGTAGGAAACGTCATCACTCGATTGTAAGGTATGATCTCGAATCGCACGTCGGAAAGCTGTTCAGTTCGAAATGTCAGTGAATCTTGTTAATTTTTAGCGATTCACACAAAAGTGTATCGGTGATCACCAATTTTCACGTTTATGAACGTTCGGAAATGACATCACTCGATTGTAAGTTATGATCTCGGATCGCACGTCGAAAAGCTGTTCTGTTTGAAATGTCAGTGAATGTGTTAAATTGTATCGATTCACACAAAAGTGTATCGGTGATCACCAATTTTCACGTTTATGAACGTTCGGAAATGACATAACTCGATTGTAAGTTATGATCTCGGATCGCACGTCGGAAAGCTGTTCTGTTCGAAATGTCAGTGAATCTTCTTGATTTGTTGCGATTCTCTAAAAAGTGTATCGGTGATCACCAATTTTCACGTTTATGAACGTTCGGAAACGACATCACTCGATTGTAATGTTTGATCTCGATTTGCACATCGGAAAGCGATTCAGAACGAAATGTCAGTGAATCTTGTTAATTTGTGTCGATTCACAAAAAAGTGTATCGGTGATCACCAATTTTCATGTTTATGATGGTTCGGAAACGACATCACTCGATTGTAAGTGGTGATCGCGATTCGCACATCGGAAAGCGATTCAGAACGAAATGTCTGTGAATCTGGTTAATTTGTGTCGATTCACACAAAAGTATATCGGTGATCTGCAATTTTCACGTTTATGAACGTTCGGAAACGACATCACTCGATTGTAATGTATGATCTCGATTCGCACATCGGAAAGCGATTCAGAACGAAATGTCAGTGAATCTTGTCAACTTGTGTCGATTCACACAAAAGTGTATCGGTGATCACCAATTTTCATGTTTATGAACGTTAGGAAACGACATCACTCGATTGTAATGTATGAACTCGATTTGCACATCGGAAAGCGATTCAGAACGAAATGTCAGTGAATCTTGTTAATTTGTGTCGATTCACACAAAAGTGTATCGGTGATCACCAATTTTCATGTTTATGAACGTTCGGAAACGGCATCACTCGATTGTAAGGTATGATCTCGAATCGCACGTCGGAAAGCTGTTCAGTTCGAAATGTCAGTGAATCTGTTTAATTTGTGTCGATTCACACAAAAGTGTATCGGTGATCACCAATTTTCATGCTTATGATCGTTCGAAAACGACATCACTCGATTGTAAGGTATGATCTCGAATCGCACGTCGGAAAGCTGTTCAGTTCGAAATGTCAGTGAATCTTGTTAATTTTTATCGATTCACACAAAAGTGTATCGGTGATCACCAATGGTCATGTTTATGAACGTTCGGAAACGACATCACTCGATTGTAAGGTGTGATCGCGATTCGCACATCGGAAAGCGATTCAGAACGAAATGTCAGCGAATCTTGTTAATTTGTGTCGATTCACACAAAAGTGTATCGGTGATCACCAATTTTCATGTTTATGAACGGTAGGAAACGTCATCACTCGATTGTAAGGTATGATCTCGAATCGCACGTCGGAAAGCTGTTCAGTTCGAAATGTCAGTGAATCTTGTTAATTTTTAGCGATTCACACAAAAGTGTATCGGTGATCACCAATTTTCACGTTTATGAACGTTCGGAAATGACATCACTCGATTGTAAGTTATGATCTCGGATCGCACGTCGAAAAGCTGTTCTGTTTGAAATGTCAGTGAATGTGTTAAATTGTATCGATTCACACAAAAGTGTATCGGTGATCACCAATTTTCACGTTTATGAACGTTCGGAAATGACATAACTCGATTGTAAGTTATGATCTCGGATCGCACGTCGGAAAGCTGTTCTGTTCGAAATGTCAGTGAATCTTCTTGATTTGTTGCGATTCTCTAAAAAGTGTATCGGTGATCACCAATTTTCACGTTTATGAACGTTCGGAAACGACATCACTCGATTGTAATGTTTGATCTCGATTTGCACATCGGAAAGCGATTCAGAACGAAATGTCAGTGAATCTTGTTAATTTGTGTCGATTCACACAAAAGTGTATCGGTGATCACCAATTTTCATGTTTATGAACGTTCGGAAACGACATCACTCGATTGTAAGATATGATCTCGGATCGCACGTCGAAAAGCTGTTCTGTTCGAATGTGTTAAATTGTATCGATTCACACAAAATTGTATCGGTGATCTCCAATTTTCACGTTTATGAACGTTCGGAAACGACATCACTCGATTGTAAGTTATGATCTCGAATCGCACGTCGGAAAGCTGTTCAGTTCGAAATGTCAGTGAATCTCGTTAATTTTTATCGATTCACACAAAAGTGTATCGGTGATCATCAAATTTTCACGTTTTTGATGGTTCGGAAATGACATCACTCGATTGTAAGGTGTGATCGCAATTCGCACATCGGAAACCGATTCTGTTCGAATTGTCAGTGAATCTTGATAATTTGTAACGATTCTCACAAAAGTTTATTTGTGATCACCAATTTTCATATTTGTGAACGTTCAGAAACGACATCGTCCAAATGTCAGTTCCGGTCTCGAATCGCATTTCGGATTGCGATTCTGATAGAAATGTCGGAAAAAATTGTTAATTTGTAACGATTAACACAAAAGATTATCGCTGATTACCTATTTTCGTGTTTATGAAAGATTGGAAACGTTCACCGATAAACGTCACATATCACTAATTTTACAGACATTTAGTATCGTAATCCGAAGGGCCATTTGAGATCTGAACTGACAATCGAGCGATGAAAACGTTTCCGAACGTTCATAAACATGAAGATTGGTAATCACCAATAAAATTTTTGTTCAATTCATGACAAATTAACAATATTCAATGACATTTCGATTCGAGATCTTAAATTACAATCGAGTGATGCCGTTTCCGAACGTTCATAAACATGAAAATTGGTGATCACCGATACACTTTTGTGTGAATCGACACAAATTAACAAGATTCACTGACATTTCGTTCTGAATCGCTTTCCGATGTGCAAATCGAGTTCATACATTACAATCGAGCGATGTCGTTTCCGAACGTTCATAAACGTGAAAATTGGAGATCACCGATATACTTTTGTGTGAATCGACACAAATTAACCAGATTCACAGACATTTCGTTCTGAATCGCTTTCCGATGTGCGAATCGCGATCACACCTTACAATCGAGTGATGTCGTTTCCGAACCATCATAAACATGAAAATAGGTGATCACCGATACACTTTTGTGTGAATCGACACAAATTAACAAGATTCACTGTCGTTTCGTTCTGAATCGCTTTCCGATGTGCGAATCGCGATCACACCTTACAATCGAGTGATGTCGTTTCCGAACCATCATAAACATGAAAATTGGTGATCACCGATACACTTTTGTGTGAATCGACACAAATTAACAAGATTCACTGACATTTCGTTCTGAATCGCTTTCCGATGTGCAAATCGGGATCAAACATTACAATCGAGTGATGTCGTTTCCGAACCATCATAAACGTGAAAATTGGTGATCACCGATACACTTTTGTGTGAATCGATAAAAATTCCAAGATTCACTGACATTTCGAACTGAACAGCTTTCCGACGTGCGATTCGAGATCATACCTTACAATCGAGTGATGTCGTTTCCTAACGTTCATAAACATGAAAATTGGTGATCACCGATACACTTTTGTGTGAATCGACACAAATTGACAAGATTCACTGACATTTCGTTCTGAATCGCTTTCCGATGTGCGAATCGCGATCACACCTTACAATCGAGTGATGTCGTTTCCGAACCATCATAAACATGAAAATTGGTGATCACCGATACACTTTTTTGTGAATCGACACAAATTAACAAGATTCACTGACTTTTCGTTCTGAATCGCTTTCCGATGTGCGAATCGAGATCATACATTACAACCGAGTGATGTCATTTCCGAACGTTCATAAACGTGAAACTTGGTGATCACCGATACACTTTTGTGAGAATCGCAACAAATCAAGAAGATTCACTCACATTTCGAACAGAACAGCTTTCCGACGTGCGATCCGAGATCATAAGTTACAATCGAGTTATGTCATTTCCGAACGTTCATAAACGTGAAAATTGGTGATCACCGATACAATTTTGTGTGAATCGATACAATTTAACAGATTCGAACAGAACAGCTTTCCGACGTGCGATTTGAGATCATAACATACACAATCGAGTGATGTCGTTTCCGAACGTTCATAAACATGAAAATTGGTGATCACTGATACACTTTTGTGTGAATCGATACAATTTAACAACATTCACTGACATTTCGTTCTGAATCGCTTTCCGACGTGTAATGATCTCGAATCGCACGTCGGAAAACGATGCTGGTCGAAATGTCAGTGAATGTTGTTAAATTGTATCGATTCACACAAAAGTGTATCAGTGATCACCAATTTTCATGCTTATGAACGTTCGAAAACGACATCACTCGATTGTAAGGTATGATCTCGAATCGCACGTCGGAAAGCTGTTCAGTTCGAAATGTCAGTGAATCTTGTTAATTTGTGTCGATTCACACAAAAGTGTATCGGTGATCACCAATTTTTATGTTTATGAACGTTAGGAAACGACATCACTCGATTGTAAGGTATGATCTCGAATCGCACGTCGGAAAGCTGTTCAGTTCGAAATGTCAGTGAATCTTGTTAATTTTTATCGATTCACACAAAAGTGTATCTGTGATCACCAATTTTCACGTTTATGATGGTTCGGAATCGACATCACTCGATTGTAATATTTGATCTCGATTTGCACATCGGAAAGCGATTCAGAACGGAATGTCAGTGAATCTTGTTAATTTGTGTCGATTCACAAAAAAGTGTATCGGTGATCACCAATTTTCATGTTTATGATGGTTCGGAAACGACATCACTCGATTGTAAGTGGTGATCGCGATTCGCACATCGGAAAGCGATTCAGAACGAAATGTCTGTGAATCTGGTTAATTTGTGTCGATTCACACAAAAGTATATCGGTGATCTGCAATTTTCACGTTTATGAACGTTCGGAAACGACATCACTCGATTGTAATGTATGATCTCGATTCGCACATCGGAAAGCGATTCAGAACGAAATGTCAGTGAATCTTGTCAATTTGTGTCGATTCACAAAAAAGTGTATCGGTGATCACCAGTTTTCATGTTTATGAACGTTAGGAAACGACATCACTCGATTGTAATGTATGAACTCGATTTGCACATCGGAAAGCGATTCAGAACGAAATGTCAGTGAATCTTGTTAATTTGTGTCGATTCACACAAAAGTGTATCGGTGATCACCAATTTTCATGTTTATGAACGTTCGGAAACGGCATCACTCGATTGTAAGGTATGATCTCGAATCGCACGTCGGAAAGCTGTTCAGTTCGAAAAGTCAGTGAATCTGTTTAATTTTTATCGATTCACACAAAAGTGTATCGGTGATCACCAATGGTCATGTTTATGAACGTTCGGAAACGACATCACTCGATTGTAAGGTGTGATCGCGATTCGCACATCGGAAAGCGATTCAGAACGAAATGTCTGTGAATCTGGTTAATTTGTTTCGATTCACACAAAAGTATATCGGTGATCTCCAATTTTCACGTTTATGAACGTTCGGAAACGACATCACTCGATTGTAATGTTTGATCTCGATTTGCACATCGGAAAGCGATTCAGAACGAAATGTCAGCGAATCTTGTTAATTTGTGTCGATTCACACAAAAGTGTATCGGTGATCACCAATTTTCATGTTTATGAACGTTAGGAAACGACATCACTCGATTGTAAGGTATGATCTCGAATCGCACGTCGGAAAGCTGTTCAGTTCGAAATGTCAGTGAATCTTGTTAATTTTTATCGATTCACACAAAAGTGTATCTGTGATCACCAATTTTCACGTTTATGATGGTTCGGAATCGACATCACTCGATTGTAATATTTGATCTCGATTTGCACATCGGAAAGCGATTCAGAACGGAATGTCAGTGAATCTTGTTAATTTGTGTCGATTCACAAAAAAGTGTATCGGTGATCACCAATTTTCATGTTTATGATGGTTCGGAAACGACATCACTCGATTGTAAGTGGTGATCGCGATTCGCACATCGGAAAGCGATTCAGAACGCAATGTCTGTGAATCTGGTTAATTTGTGTCGATTCAAACAAAAGTATATCGGTGATCTGCAATTTTCACGTTTATGAACGTTCGGAAACGACATCACTCGATTGTAATGTATGATCTCGATTCGCACATCGGAAAGCGATTCAGAACGAAATGTCAGTGAATCTTGTCAATTTGTGTCGATTCACAAAAAAGTGTATCGGTGATCACCAATTTTCATGTTTATGAACGTTAGGAAACGACATCACTCGATTGTAATGTATGAACTCGATTTGCACATCGGAAAGCGATTCAGAACGAAATGTCAGTGAATCTTGTTAATTTGTGTCGATTCACACAAAAGTGTATCGGTGATCACCAATTTTCATGTTTATGAACGTTCGGAAACGGCATCACTCGATTGTAAGGTATGATCTCGAATCGCACGTCGGAAAGCTGTTCAGTTCGAAAAGTCAGTGAATCTGTTTAATTTTTATCGATTCACACAAAAGTGTATCGGTGATCACCAATGGTCATGTTTATGAACGTTCGGAAACGACATCACTCGATTGTAAGGTGTGATCGCGATTCGCACATCGGAAAGCGATTCAGAACGAAATGTCTGTGAATCTGGTTAATTTGTTTCGATTCACACAAAAGTATATCGGTGATCTCCAATTTTCACGTTTATGAACGTTCGGAAACGACATCACTCGATTGTAATGTTTGATCTCGATTTGCACATCGGAAAGCGATTCAGAACGAAATGTCAGTGAATCTTGTTAATTTGTGTCGATTCACACAAAAGTGTATCGGTGATCACCAATTTTCATGTTTATGAACGTTCGGAAACGACATCACTCGATTGTAAGTTATGATCTCGGATCGCACGTCGAAAAGCTGTTCTGTTAGAAATGTCAGTGAATGTGTTAAATTGTATCGATTCACACAAAAGTGTATCGGTAATCACTAATTTTCACGTTTATGAACGTTCGGAAATGACATAACTCGATTGTAAGTTATGATCTCGGATCGCACGTCGGAAAGCTGTTCTGTTCGAAATGACAGTGAATCTTCTTGATTTGTTGCGATTCTCACAAAAGTGTATCGGTGATCACCAATTTTCACGTTTATGAACGTTCGGAAACGACATTACTCGATTGTAAGGTATGATCTCGATTTGCACATCGGAAAGCGATTCAGAACGAAATGTCAGTGAATCTTGTCAATTTGTGTCGATTCACACAAAAGTGTATCGGTGATCACCAATTTTCATGTTTATGAACGTTAGGAAACGACATCACTCGATTGTAAGGTATGATCTCGAATCGCACGTCGGAAAGCTGTTCAGTTCGAAATGTCAGTGAATCTTGTTAATTTTTATCGATTCACACAAAAGTGTATCTGTGATCACCAATTTTCACGTTTATGATGGTTCGGAATCGACATCACTCGATTGTAATATTTGATCTCGATTTGCACATCGGAAAGCGATTCAGAACGGAATGTCAGTGAATCTTGTTAATTTGTGTCGATTCACAAAAAAGTGTATCGGTGATCACCAATTTTCACGTTTGTGAACGTTCGGAAATGACATAACTCGATTGTAAGTTATGATCTCGGATCGCACGTCGGAAAGCTGTTCTGTTCGAAATGTCAGTGAATCTCCTTGATTTGTTGCGATTCTCTAAAAAGTGTATCGGTGATCACCAATTTTCACGTTTATGAACGTTCGGAAACGACATCACTCGATTGTAATGTTTGATCTCGATTTGCACATCGGAAAGCGATTCAGAACGAAATGTCAGCGAATCTTGTTAATTTGTGTCGATTCACACAAAAGTGTATCGGTGATCACCAATTTTCATGTTTATGAACGTTCGGAAACGACATCACTCGATTGTAAGGTATGATCTCGAATCGCACGTCGGCAAGCTGTTCAGTTCGAAATGTCAGTGAATCTTGTTAATTTTTATCGATTCACACAAAAGTGTATCGGTGATCACCAATGGTCATGTTTATGAACGTTCGGAAACGACATCACTCGATTGTAAGGTGTGATCGCGATTCGCACATCGGAAAGCGATTCAGAACGAAATGTCAGCGAATCTTGTTAATTTGTGTCGATTCACACAAAAGTGTATCGGTGATCACCAATTTTCATGTTTATGAACGGTAGGAAACGTCATCACTCGATTGTAAGGTATGATCTCGAATCGCACGTCGGAAAGCTGTTCAGTTCGAAATGTCAGTGAATCTTGTTAATTTTTAGCGATTCACACAAAAGTGTATCGGTGATCACCAATTTTAACGTTTGTGAACGTTCGGAAATGACATCACTCGATTGTAAGTTATGATCTCGGATCGCACGTCGAAAAGCTGTTCTGTTCGAAATGTCAGTGAATGTGTTAAATTGTATCGATTCACACAAAAGTGTATTGGTGATCACCAATTTTCACGTTTGTGAACGTTCGGAAATGACATAACTCGATTGTAAGTTATGATCTCGGATCGCACGTCGGAAAGCTGTTCTGTTCGAAATGTCAGTGAATCTTCTTGATTTGTTGCGATTCTCTAAAAAGTGTATCGGTGATCACCAATTTTCACGTTTATGAACGTTCGGGAACGACATCACTCGATTGTAATGTTTGATCTCGATTTGCACATCGGAAAGCGATTCAGAACGAAATGTCAGTGAATCGAGTTAATTTGTGTCGATTCACACAAAAGTGTATCGGTGATCACCAATTTTCATGTTTATGAACGTTCGGAAACGACATCACTCGATTGTAAGTTATGATCTCGGATCGCACGTCGAAAAGCTGTTCTGTTCGAAATGTCAGTGAATGTGATAAATTGTATCGATTCACACAAAAGTGTATCGGTAATCACTAATTTTCACGTTTATGAACGTTCGGAAATGACATAACTCGATTGTAAGTTATGATCTCGGATCGCACGTCGGAAAGCTGTTCTGTTCGAAATGTCAGTGAATCTTCTTGATTTGTTGCGATTCTCACAAAAGTGTATCGGTGATCACCAATTTTCACGTTTATGAACGTTCGGAAACGACATCACTCGATTGTAAGGTATGATCTCGATTTGCACATCAGAAAGCGATTCAGAACGAAATGTCAGTGAATCTTGTTAATTTCTATCGATTCATACAAAAGTGTATCGGTGATCACCAATTTTCATGTTTATGAACGTTCGGAAACGACATCACTCGATTGTAATGTATGAACTCGATTTGCACATCGGAAAGCGATTCAGAACGAAATGTCAGTGAATCTTGTTAATTTGAGTCGATTCACACAAAAGTGTATCGGTGATCACCAATTTTCATGTTTATGAACGTTCGGAAACGACATCACTCGATTGTAATTTATGATCTCGAATCGAAATGTCATTGAATATTGTTAATTTGTCATGAATTGAACAGAAATTTTATTGGTGATCACCAATCTTTATGTTTATGAACGTTCGGAAACGTTTTCATCGCTCGATTGTCAGTTCAGTTCTCAAATGGCCCTTCGGATTGCGATACTAAATGTCTGTAAACTTAGTGATATGTGACGTTTATCGGTGAACGTTTCCAATCTTTCATAAACACGAAAATAGGTAATCAGCGATAATCTTTTGTGTTAATCGTTACAAATTAACAATTTTTTCCGACATTTCTATCAGAATCGCAATCCGAAATGCGATTCGAGACTGGAACTGACATTCGAACGATGTCGTTTCTGAACGTTCAAAAATATGAAAATTGGTGATCACAAATAAACTTTTGTGAGAATCGTTACAAATTATCAAGATTCACTGGCAATTCGAACAGAATCGGTTTCCGATGTGCGAATCGCGATCACACCTTACAATCGAGTGATGTCGTTTCCGAACCATCAAAAACGTGAAAATTTGATGATCACCGATACACTTTTGTGTGAATCGATACAATTTAACGACATTCACTGACATTTCTTTCTGAATCGCTTTCCGATGTGCGAATCGAGATCATACCTTACAATCGAGTGATGTCATTTCCGAACGTTCATAAACGTGAAACTTGGTGATCACCGATACACTTTTGTGAGAATCGCAACAAATCAAGAAGATTCACTGACATTTCGAACAGAACAGCTTTCCGACGTGCGATCCGAGATCATACCTTACAATCGAGTGATATCGTTTCCGAACGTTCATAAACGTGAAAATTGGAGATCACCGATACAATTTTGTGTGAATCGATAGAATTTAACACATTCACTGACATTTCGAACAGAACAGCTTTTCGACGTGCGATCCGAGATCATAACTTACAATCGAGTCATGTCGTTTCCGACCGTGCATAAACATGAAAATTGGTGATCACCGATTCACTTTTGTGTGAATCGATAGAAATTAAAAAGATTCACAGACATTTCGTTCTGAATCGCTTTCCGATGTGCGGATCGAGATCATAACTTACAATCGAGTGATGTCGTTTACGAACCATCATAAACGTAAAAATTGGAGATCACCGATACACTTTTGTGTGAATCGATACAATTTAACGACATTCACTGACATTTCGAAAAGAGCAGCTTTCCGAAGTGCGATTCGAGATCATAACTTACAATCGAGTTATGTCATTTCCGAACGTTCATAAACGTGAAAATTGGTGATCACCGATACAATTTTGTGTGAATCGATACAATTTAACAGATTCGAACAGAACAGCTTTCCGACGTGCGATTTGAGATCATAACATACACAATCGAGTGATGTCGTTTCCGAACGTTCATAAACATGAAAATTGGTGATCACTGATACACTTTTGTGTGAATCGATACAATTTAACAACATTCACTGACATTTCGTTCTGAATCGCTTTCCGACGTGTAATGATCTCAAATCGCACGTCGGAAAACGATGCTGGTCGAAATGTCAGTGAATGTTGTTAAATTGTATCGATTCACACAAAAGTGTATCAGTGATCACCAATTTTCATGTTTATGAACGTTCGGAAACGACATCACTCGATTGTAAGGTGTGATCGCGATTCGCACATCGGAAAGCGATTCAGAACGAAATGTCAGCGAATCTTGTTAATTTGTGTCGATTCACACAAAAGTGTATCGGTGATCACCAATTTTCATGTTTATGAACGTTAGGAAACGACATCACTCGATTGTAAGGTATGATCTCGAATCGCACGTCGGAAAGCTGTTCAGTTCGAAATGTCAGTGAATCTTGTTAATTTTTATCGATTCACACAAAAGTGTATCTGTGATCACCAATTTTCACGTTTATGATGGTTCGGAATCGACATCACTCGATTGTAATATTTGATCTCGATTTGCACATCGGAAAGCGATTCAGAACGGAATGTCAGTGAATCTTGTTAATTTGTGTCGATTCACAAAAAAGTGTATCGGTGATCACCAATTTTCATGTTTATGATGGTTCGGAAACGACATCACTCGATTGTAAGTGGTGATCGCGATTCGCACATCGGAAAGCGATTCAGAACGAAATGTCTGTGAATCTGGTTAATTTGTGTCGATTCACACAAAAGTATATCGGTGATCTGCAATTTTCACGTTTATGAACGTTCGGAAACGACATCACTCGATTGTAATGTATGATCTCGATTCGCACATCGGAAAGCGATTCAGAACGAAATGTCAGTGAATCTTGTCAATTTGTGTCGATTCACAAAAAAGTGTATCGGTGATCACCAATTTTCATGTTTATGAACGTTAGGAAACGACATCACTCGATTGTAATGTATGAACTCGATTTGCACATCGGAAAGCGATTCAGAACGAAATGTCAGTGAATCTTGTTAATTTGTGTCGATTCACACAAAAGTGTATCGGTGATCACCAATTTTCATGTTTATGAACGTTCGGAAACGGCATCACTCGATTGTAAGGTATGATCTCGAATCGCACGTCGGAAAGCTGTTCAGTTCGAAATGTCAGTGAATCTGTTTAATTTTTATCGATTCACACAAAAGTGTATCGGTGATCACCAATGGTCATGTTTATGAACGTTCGGAAACGACATCACTCGATTGTAAGGTGTGATCGCGATTCGCACATCGGAAAGCGATTCAGAACGAAATGTCTGTGAATCTGGTTAATTTGTTTCGATTCACACAAAAGTATATCGGTGATCTCCAATTTTCCCGTTTATGAACGTTCGGAAACGACATCACTCGATTGTAAGTTATGATCTCGGATCGCACGTCGAAAAGCTGTTCTGTTAGAAATGTCAGTGAATGTGTTAAATTGTATCGATTCACACAAAAGTGTATCGGTAATCACTAATTTTCACGTTTATGAACGTTCGGAAATGACATAACTCGATTGTAAGTTATGATCTCGGATCGCACGTCGGAAAGCTGTTCTGTTCGAAATGTCAGTGAATCTTCTTGATTTGTTGCGATTCTCACAAAAGTGTATCGGTGATCACCAATTTTCACGTTTATGAACGTTCGGAAACGACATTACTCGATTGTACGGTATGATCTCGATTTGCACATCGGAAAGCGATTCAGAACGAAATGTCAGTGAATCTTGTCAATTTGTGTCGATTCACACAAAAGTGTATCGGTGATCACCAATTTTCATGTTTATGAACGTTAGGAAACGACATCACTCGATTGTAAGGTATGATCTCGAATCGCACGTCGGAAAGCTGTTCAGTTCGAAATGTCAGTGAATCTTGTTAATTTTTATCGATTCACACAAAAGTGTATCTGTGATCACCAATTTTCACGTTTATGATGGTTCGGAATCGACATCACTCGATTGTAATATTTGATCTCGATTTGCACATCGGAAAGCGATTCAGAACGGAATGTCAGTGAATCTTGTTAATTTGTGTCGATTCACAAAAAAGTGTATCGGTGATCACCAATTTTCATGTTTATGATGGTTCGGAAACGACATCACTCGATTGTAAGTGGTGATCGCGATTCGCACATCGGAAAGCGATTCAGAACGAAATGTCTGTGAATCTGGTTAATTTGTGTCGATTCACACAAAAGTATATCGGTGATCTGCAATTTTCACGTTTATGAACGTTCGGAAACGACATCACTCGATTGTAATGTATGATCTCGATTCGCACATCGGAAAGCGATTCAGAACGAAATGTCAGTGAATCTTGTCAACTTGTGTCGATTCACACAAAAGTGTATCGGTGATCACCAATTTTCATGTTTATGAACGTTAGGAAACGACATCACTCGATTGTAATGTATGAACTCGATTTGCACATCGGAAAGCGATTCAGAACGAAATGTCAGTGAATCTTGTTAATTTGTGTCGATTCACACAAAAGTGTATCGGTGATCACCAATTTTCATGTTTATGAACGTTCGGAAACGGCATCACTCGATTGTAAGGTATGATCTCGAATCGCACGTCGGAAAGCTGTTCAGTTCGAAATGTCAGTGAATCTGTTTAATTTGTGTCGATTCACACAAAAGTGTATCGGTGATCACCAATTTTCATGCTTATGATCGTTCGAAAACGACATCACTCGATTGTAAGATATGATCTCGGATCGCACGTCGAAAAGCTGTTCTGTTCGAATGTGTTAAATTGTATCGATTCACACAAAATTGTATCGGTGATCTCCAATTTTCACGTTTATGAACGTTCGGAAACGACATCACTCGATTGTAAGTTATGATCTCGAATCGCACGTCGGAAAGCTGTTCAGTTCGAAATGTCAGTGAATCTTGTTAATTTTTATCGATTCACACAAAAGTGTATCGGTGATCACCAATGGTCATGTTTATGAACGTTCGGAAACGACATCACTCGATTGTAAGGTGTGATCGCGATTCGCACATCGGAAAGCGATTCAGAACGAAATGTCAGCGAATCTTGTTAATTTGTGTCGATTCACACAAAAGTGTATCGGTGATCACCAATTTTCATGTTTATGAACGGTAGGAAACGTCATCACTCGATTGTAAGGTATGATCTCGAATCGCACGTCGGAAAGCTGTTCAGTTCGAAATGTCAGTGAATCTTGTTAATTTTTAGCGATTCACACAAAAGTGTATCGGTGATCACCAATTTTCACGTTTATGAACGTTCGGAAACGACATCACTCGATTGTAAGGTGTGATCGCGATTCGCACATCGGAAAGCGATTCAGAACGAAATGTCAGCGAATCTTGTTAATTTGTGTCGATTCACACAAAAGTGTATCGGTGATCACCAATTTTCATGTTTATGAACGGTAGGAAACGTCATCACTCGATTGTAAGGTATGATCTCGAATCGCACGTCGGAAAGCTGTTCAGTTCGAAATGTCAGTGAATCTTGTTAATTTTTAGCGATTCACACAAAAGTGTATCGGTGATCACCAATTTTCACGTTTATGAACGTTCGGAAATGACATCACTCGATTGTAAGTTATGATCTCGGATCGCACGTCGAAAAGCTGTTCTGTTTGAAATGTCAGTGAATGTGTTAAATTGTATCGATTCACACAAAAGTGTATCGGTGATCACCAATTTTCACGTTTATGAACGTTCGGAAATGACATAACTCGATTGTAAGTTATGATCTCGGATCGCACGTCGGAAAGCTGTTCTGTTCGAAATGTCAGTGAATCTTCTTGATTTGTTGCGATTCTCTAAAAAGTGTATCGGTGATCACCAATTTTCACGTTTATGAACGTTCGGAAACGACATCACTCGATTGTAATGTTTGATCTCGATTTGCACATCGGAAAGCGATTCAGAACGAAATGTCAGTGAATCTTGTTAATTTGTGTCGATTCACACAAAAGTGTATCGGTGATCACCAATTTTCATGTTTATGAACGTTCGGAAACGACATCACTCGATTGTAAGATATGATCTCGGATCGCACGTCGAAAAGCTGTTCTGTTCGAATGTGTTAAATTGTATCGATTCACACAAAATTGTATCGGTGATCTCCAATTTTCACGTTTATGAACGTTCGGAAACGACATCACTCGATTGTAAGTTATGATCTCGAATCGCACGTCGGAAAGCTGTTCAGTTCGAAATGTCAGTGAATCTCGTTAATTTTTATCGATTCACACAAAAGTGTATCGGTGATCATCAAATTTTCACGTTTTTGATGGTTCGGAAACGACATCACTCGATTGTAAGGTGTGATCGCGATTCGCACATCGGAAACCGATTCTGTTCGAATTGTCAGTGAATCTTGATAATTTGTAACGATTCTCACAAAAGTTTATTTGTGATCACCAATTTTCATATTTGTGAACGTTCAGAAACGACATCGTTCAAATGTCAGTTCCGGTCTCGAATCGCATTTCGGATTGCGATTCTGATAGAAATGTCGGAAAAAATTGTTAATTTGTAACGATTAACACAAAAGATTATCGCTGATTACCTATTTTCGTGTTTATGAAAGATTGGAAACGTTCACCGATAAACGTCACATATCACTAATTTTACAGACATTTAGTATCGTAATCCGAAGGGCCATTTGAGATCTGAACTGACAATCGAGCGATGAAAACGTTTCCGAACGTTCATAAACATGAAGATTGGTAATCACCAATAAAATTTTTGTTCAATTCATGACAAATTAACAATATTCAATGACATTTCGATTCGAGATCTTAAATTACAATCGAGTGATGCCGTTTCCGAACGTTCATAAACATGAAAATTGGTGATCACCGATACACTTTTGTGTGAATCGACACAAATTAACAAGATTCACTGACATTTCGTTCTGAATCGCTTTCCGATGTGCAAATCGAGTTCATACATTACAATCGAGCGATGTCGTTTCCGAACGTTCATAAACGTGAAAATTGGAGATCACCGATATACTTTTGTGTGAATCGACACAAATTAACCAGATTCACAGACATTTCGTTCTGAATCGCTTTCCGATGTGCGAATCGCGATCACACCTTACAATCGAGTGATGTCGTTTCCGAACCATCATAAACATGAAAATAGGTGATCACCGATACACTTTTGTGTGAATCGACACAAATTAACAAGATTCACTGTCGTTTCGTTCTGAATCGCTTTCCGATGTGCGAATCGCGATCACACCTTACAATCGAGTGATGTCGTTTCCGAACCATCATAAACATGAAAATTGGTGATCACCGATACAATTTTGTGTGAATCGACACAAATTAACAAGATTCACTGACATTTCGTTCTGAATCGCTTTCCGATGTGCAAATCGGGATCAAACATTACAATCGAGTGATGTCGTTTCCGAACCATCATAAACGTGAAAATTGGTGATCACCGATACACTTTTGTGTGAATCGATAAAAATTAACAAGATTCACTGACATTTCGAACTGAACAGCTTTCCGACGTGCGATTCGAGATCATACCTTACAATCGAGTGATGTCGTTTCCTAACGTTCATAAACATGAAAATTGGTGATCACCGATACACTTTTGTGTGAATCGACACAAATTGACAAGATTCACTGACATTTCGTTCTGAATCGCTTTCCGATGTGCGAATCGAGATCATACATTACAATCGAGTGATGTCGTTTCCGAACGTTCATAAACGTGAAAATTGCAGATCACCGATATACTTTTGTGTGAATCGCCACAAATTAACCAGATTCACAGACATTTCGTTCTGAATCGCTTTCCGATATGCGAATCGCGATCACACCTTACAATCGAGTGATGTCGTTTCCGAACCATCATAAACATGAAAATTGGTGATCACCGATACACTTTTTTGTGAATCGACACAAATTAACAAGATTCACTGACTTTTCGTTCTGAATCGCTTTCCGATGTGCGAATCGAGATCATACATTACAACCGAGTGATGTCATTTCCGAACGTTCATAAACGTGAAACTTGGTGATCACCGATACACTTTTGTGAGAATCGCAACAAATCAAGAAGATTCACTGACATTTCGAACAGAACAGCTTTCCGACGTGCGATCCGAGATCATACCTTACAATCGAGTGATATCGTTTCCGAACGTTCATAAACGTGAAAATTGGAGATCACCGATACAATTTTGTGTGAATCGATAGAATTTAACACATTCACTGACATTTCGAACAGAACAGCTTTTCGACGTGCGATCCGAGATCATAACTTACAATCGAGTCATGTCGTTTCCGACCGTGCATAAACATGAAAATTGGTGATCACCGATTCACTTTTGTGTGAATCGATAGAAATTAAAAAGATTCACAGACATTTCGTTCTGAATCGCTTTCCGATGTGCGGATCGAGATCATAACTTACAATCGAGTGATGTCGTTTACGAACCATCATAAACGTAAAAATTGGAGATCACCGATACACTTTTGTGTGAATCGATACAATTTAACGACATTCACTGACATTTCGAAAAGAGCAGCTTTCCGAAGTGCGATTCGAGATCATAACTTACAATCGAGTTATGTCATTTCCGAACGTTCATAAACGTGAAAATTGGTGATCACCGATACAATTTTGTGTGAATCGATACAATTTAACAGATTCGAACAGAACAGCTTTCCGACGTGCGATTTGAGATCATAACATACACAATCGAGTGATGTCGTTTCCGAACGTTCATAAACATGAAAATTGGTGATCACTGATACACTTTTGTGTGAATCGATACAATTTAACAACATTCACTGACATTTCGTTCTGAATCGCTTTCCGACGTGTAATGATCTCAAATCGCACGTCGGAAAACGATGCTGGTCGAAATGTCAGTGAATGTTGTTAAATTGTATCGATTCACACAAAAGTGTATCAGTGATCACCAATTTTCATGTTTATGAACGTTCGGAAACGACATCACTCGATTGTAAGGTGTGATCGCGATTCGCACATCGGAAAGCGATTCAGAACGAAATGTCAGCGAATCTTGTTAATTTGTGTCGATTCACACAAAAGTGTATCGGTGATCACCAATTTTCATGTTTATGAACGTTAGGAAACGACATCACTCGATTGTAAGGTATGATCTCGAATCGCACGTCGGAAAGCTGTTCAGTTCGAAATGTCAGTGAATCTTGTTAATTTTTAGCGATTCACACAAAAGTGTATCGGTGATCACCAATTTTCACGTTTATGAACGTTCGGAAATGACATCACTCGATTGTAAGTTATGATCTCGGATCGCACGTCGAAAAGCTGTTCTGTTTGAAATGTCAGTGAATGTGTTAAATTGTATCGATTCACACAAAAGTGTATCGGTGATCACCAATTTTCACGTTTATGAACGTTCGGAAATGACATAACTCGATTGTAAGTTATGATCTCGGATCGCACGTCGGAAAGCTGTTCTGTTCGAAATGTCAGTGAATCTTCTTGATTTGTTGCGATTCTCTAAAAAGTGTATCGGTGATCACCAATTTTCACGTTTATGAACGTTCGGAAACGACATCACTCGATTGTAATGTTTGATCTCGATTTGCACATCGGAAAGCGATTCAGAACGAAATGTCAGTGAATCTTGTTAATTTGTGTCGATTCACACAAAAGTGTATCGGTGATCACCAATTTTCATGTTTATGAACGTTCGGAAACGACATCACTCGATTGTAAGATATGATCTCGGATCGCACGTCGGAAAGCTGTTCAGTTCGAAATGTCAGTGAATCTCGTTAATTTTTCTGTTCGAATGTGTTAAATTGTATCAATTCACACAAAATTGTATCGGTGATCTCCAATTTTCACGTTTATGAACGTTCGGAAACGACATCACTCGATTGTAAGTTATGATCTCGAATCGCACGTCGGAAAGCTGTTCAGTTCGAAATGTCAGTGAATCTTGTTAATTTTTATCGATTCACACAAAAGTGTATCGGTGATCACCAATGGTCATGTTTATGAACGTTCGGAAACGACATCACTCGATTGTAAGGTGTGATCGCGATTCGCACATCGGAAAGCGATTCAGAACGAAATGTCAGCGAATCTTGTTAATTTGTGTCGATTCACACAAAAGTGTATCGGTGATCACCAATTTTCATGTTTATGAACGGTAGGAAACGTCATCACTCGATTGTAAGGTATGATCTCGAATCGCACGTCGGAAAGCTGTTCAGTTCGAAATGTCAGTGAATCTTGTTAATTTTTAGCGATTCACACAAAAGTGTATCGGTGATCACCAATTTTCACGTTTATGAACGTTCGGAAACGACATCACTCGATTGTAAGGTGTGATCGCGATTCGCACATCGGAAAGCGATTCAGAACGAAATGTCAGCGAATCTTGTTAATTTGTGTCGATTCACACAAAAGTGTATCGGTGATCACCAATTTTCATGTTTATGAACGGTAGGAAACGTCATCACTCGATTGTAAGGTATGATCTCGAATCGCACGTCGGAAAGCTGTTCAGTTCGAAATGTCAGTGAATCTTGTTAATTTTTAGCGATTCACACAAAAGTGTATCGGTGATCACCAATTTTCACGTTTATGAACGTTCGGAAATGACATCACTCGATTGTAAGTTATGATCTCGGATCGCACGTCGAAAAGCTGTTCTGTTTGAAATGTCAGTGAATGTGTTAAATTGTATCGATTCACACAAAAGTGTATCGGTGATCACCAATTTTCACGTTTATGAACGTTCGGAAATGACATAACTCGATTGTAAGTTATGATCTCGGATCGCACGTCGGAAAGCTGTTCTGTTCGAAATGTCAGTGAATCTTCTTGATTTGTTGCGATTCTCTAAAAAGTGTATCGGTGATCACCAATTTTCACGTTTATGAACGTTCGGAAACGACATCACTCGATTGTAATGTTTGATCTCGATTTGCACATCGGAAAGCGATTCAGAACGAAATGTCAGTGAATCTTGTTAATTTGTGTCGATTCACACAAAAGTGTATCGGTGATCACCAATTTTCATGTTTATGAACGTTCGGAAACGACATCACTCGATTGTAAGATATGATCTCGGATCGCACGTCGAAAAGCTGTTCTGTTCGAATGTGTTAAATTGTATCGATTCACACAAAATTGTATCGGTGATCTCCAATTTTCACGTTTATGAACGTTCGGAAACGACATCACTCGATTGTAAGTTATGATCTCGAATCGCACGTCGGAAAGCTGTTCAGTTCGAAATGTCAGTGAATCTCGTTAATTTTTATCGATTCACACAAAAGTGTATCGGTGATCATCAAATTTTCACGTTTTTGATGGTTCGGAAACGACATCACTCGATTGTAAGGTGTGATCGCGATTCGCACATCGGAAACCGATTCTGTTCGAATTGTCAGTGAATCTTGATAATTTGTAACGATTCTCACAAAAGTTTATTTGTGATCACCAATTTTCATATTTGTGAACGTTCAGAAACGACATCGTTCAAATGTCAGTTCCGGTCTCGAATCGCATTTCGGATTGCGATTCTGATAGAAATGTCGGAAAAAATTGTTAATTTGTAACGATTAACACAAAAGATTATCGCTGATTACCTATTTTCGTGTTTATGAAAGATTGGAAACGTTCACCGATAAACGTCACATATCACTAATTTTACAGACATTTAGTATCGTAATCCGAAGGGCCATTTGAGATCTGAACTGACAATCGAGCGATGAAAACGTTTCCGAACGTTCATAAACATGAAGATTGGTAATCACCAATAAAATTTTTGTTCAATTCATGACAAATTAACAATATTCAATGACATTTCGATTCGAGATCTTAAATTACAATCGAGTGATGCCGTTTCCGAACGTTCATAAACATGAAAATTGGTGATCACCGATACACTTTTGTGTGAATCGACACAAATTAACAAGATTCACTGACATTTCGTTCTGAATCGCTTTCCGATGTGCAAATCGAGTTCATACATTACAATCGAGCGATGTCGTTTCCGAACGTTCATAAACGTGAAAATTGGAGATCACCGATATACTTTTGTGTGAATCGACACAAATTAACCAGATTCACAGACATTTCGTTCTGAATCGCTTTCCGATGTGCGAATCGCGATCACACCTTACAATCGAGTGATGTCGTTTCCGAACCATCATAAACATGAAAATAGGTGATCACCGATACACTTTTGTGTGAATCGACACAAATTAACAAGATTCACTGTCGTTTCGTTCTGAATCGCTTTCCGATGTGCGAATCGCGATCACACCTTACAATCGAGTGATGTCGTTTCCGAACCATCATAAACATGAAAATTGGTGATCACCGATACAATTTTGTGTGAATCGACACAAATTAACAAGATTCACTGACATTTCGTTCTGAATCGCTTTCCGATGTGCAAATCGGGATCAAACATTACAATCGAGTGATGTCGTTTCCGAACCATCATAAACGTGAAAATTGGTGATCACCGATACACTTTTGTGTGAATCGATAAAAATTAACAAGATTCACTGACATTTCGAACTGAACAGCTTTCCGACGTGCGATTCGAGATCATACCTTACAATCGAGTGATGTCGTTTCCTAACGTTCATAAACATGAAAATTGGTGATCACCGATACACTTTTGTGTGAATCGACACAAATTGACAAGATTCACTGACATTTCGTTCTGAATCGCTTTCCGATGTGCGAATCGAGATCATACATTACAATCGAGTGATGTCGTTTCCGAACGTTCATAAACGTGAAAATTGCAGATCACCGATATACTTTTGTGTGAATCGCCACAAATTAACCAGATTCACAGACATTTCGTTCTGAATCGCTTTCCGATATGCGAATCGCGATCACACCTTACAATCGAGTGATGTCGTTTCCGAACCATCATAAACATGAAAATTGGTGATCACCGATACACTTTTTTGTGAATCGACACAAATTAACAAGATTCACTGACTTTTCGTTCTGAATCGCTTTCCGATGTGCGAATCGAGATCATACATTACAACCGAGTGATGTCATTTCCGAACGTTCATAAACGTGAAACTTGGTGATCACCGATACACTTTTGTGAGAATCGCAACAAATCAAGAAGATTCACTGACATTTCGAACAGAACAGCTTTCCGACGTGCGATCCGAGATCATACCTTACAATCGAGTGATATCGTTTCCGAACGTTCATAAACGTGAAAATTGGAGATCACCGATACAATTTTGTGTGAATCGATAGAATTTAACACATTCACTGACATTTCGAACAGAACAGCTTTTCGACGTGCGATCCGAGATCATAACTTACAATCGAGTCATGTCGTTTCCGACCGTGCATAAACATGAAAATTGGTGATCACCGATTCACTTTTGTGTGAATCGATAGAAATTAAAAAGATTCACAGACATTTCGTTCTGAATCGCTTTCCGATGTGCGGATCGAGATCATAACTTACAATCGAGTGATGTCGTTTACGAACCATCATAAACGTAAAAATTGGAGATCACCGATACACTTTTGTGTGAATCGATACAATTTAACGACATTCACTGACATTTCGAAAAGAGCAGCTTTCCGAAGTGCGATTCGAGATCATAACTTACAATCGAGTTATGTCATTTCCGAACGTTCATAAACGTGAAAATTGGTGATCACCGATACAATTTTGTGTGAATCGATACAATTTAACAGATTCGAACAGAACAGCTTTCCGACGTGCGATTTGAGATCATAACATACACAATCGAGTGATGTCGTTTCCGAACGTTCATAAACATGAAAATTGGTGATCACTGATACACTTTTGTGTGAATCGATACAATTTAACAACATTCACTGACATTTCGTTCTGAATCGCTTTCCGACGTGTAATGATCTCAAATCGCACGTCGGAAAACGATGCTGGTCGAAATGTCAGTGAATGTTGTTAAATTGTATCGATTCACACAAAAGTGTATCAGTGATCACCAATTTTCATGTTTATGAACGTTCGGAAACGACATCACTCGATTGTAAGGTGTGATCGCGATTCGCACATCGGAAAGCGATTCAGAACGAAATGTCAGCGAATCTTGTTAATTTGTGTCGATTCACACAAAAGTGTATCGGTGATCACCAATTTTCATGTTTATGAACGTTCGGAAACGACATCACGCGATTGTAAGTTATGATCTCGGATCGCACGTCGAAAAGCTGTTCTGTTCGAAATGTCAGTGAATGTGTTAAATTGTATCGATTCACACAAAATTGTATCGGTGATCACCAATTTTCACGTTTATGAACGTTCGGAAATGACATAACTCGATTGTAACTTATGATCTCGGATCGCACGTCGGAAAGCTGTTCTGTTCGAAATGTGAGTGAATCTTCTTGATTTGTTGCGATTCTCACAAAAGTGTATCGGTGATCACCAAGTTTCACGTTTATGAACTTTCGGAAACGACATCACTCGATTGTAAGGTGTGATCGCGATTCGCACATCGGAAACCGATTCTGTTCGAATTGTCAGTGAATCTTGATAATTTGTAACGATTCTCACAAAAGTTTATTTGTGATCACCAATTTTCATATTTGTGAACGTTCAGAAACGACATCGTTCAAATGTCAGTTCCGGTCTCGAATCGCATTTCGGATTGCGATTCTGATAGAAATGTCGGAAAAAATTGTTAATTTGTAACGATTAACACAAAAGATTATCGCTGATTACCTATTTTCGTGTTTATGAAAGATTGGAAACGTTCACCGATAAACGTCACATATCACTAATTTTACAGACATTTAGTATCGTAATCCGAAGGGCCATTTGAGATCTGAACTGACAATCGAGCGATGAAAACGTTTCCGAACGTTCATAAATATGAAGATTGGTAATCACCAATAAAATTTTTGTTCAATTCATGACAAATTAACAATATTCATTGACATTTCGATTCGAGATCTTAAATTACAATCGAGTGATGCCGTTTCCGAACGTTCATAAACATGAAAATTGGTGATCACCGATACACTTTTGTGTGAATCGACACAAATTAACAAGATTCACTGACATTTCGTTCTGAATCGCTTTCCGATGTGCAAATCGAGTTCATACATTACAATCGAGCGATGTCGTTTCCGAACGTTCATAAACGTGAAAATTGGAGATCACCGATATACTTTTGTGTGAATCGACACAAATTAACCAGATTCACAGACATTTCGTTCTGAATCGCTTTCCGATGTGCGAATCGCGATCACACCTTACAATCGAGTGATGTCGTTTCCGAACCATCATAAACATGAAAATAGGTGATCACCGATACACTTTTGTGTGAATCGACACAAATTAACAAGATTCACTGTCGTTTCGTTCTGAATCGCTTTCCGATGTGCGAATCGCGATCACACCTTACAATCGAGTGATGTCGTTTCCGAACCATCATAAACATGAAAATTGGTGATCACCGATACACTTTTGTGTGAATCGACACAAATTAACAAGATTCACTGACATTTCGTTCTGAATCGCTTTCCGATGTGCAAATCGGGATCAAACATTACAATCGAGTGATGTCGTTTCCGAACCATCATAAACGTGAAAATTGGTGATCACCGATACACTTTTGTGTGAATCGATAAAAATTAACAAGATTCACTGACATTTCGAACTGAACAGCTTTCCGACGTGCGATTCGAGATCATACCTTACAATCGAGTGATGTCGTTTCCTAACGTTCATAAACGTGAAAATTGGTGATCACCGATACAATTTTGTGTGAATCGATACAATTTAACAGATTCGAACAGAACAGCTTTCCGACGTGCGATTTGAGATCATAACATACACAATCGAGTGATGTCGTTTCCGAACGTTCATAAACATGAAAATTGGTGATCACTGATACACTTTTGTGTGAATCGATACAATTTAACAACATTCACTGACATTTCGTTCTGAATCGCTTTCCGATGTGCGAATCGAGATCATCACTTACAATCGAGTGGTGTCGTTTCCGAACCATCATAAACGTGAAAATTGGAGATCACCGATACACTTCTGTATGAATCGATACAATTTAACAACATTCTCTAACATTTCGAAAAGAGCAGCTTTCCGACGCGTGCGATCCGAGATCATAACTTACAATCGAGTGATGTCGTTTCCGAACGTTCATAAACGTGAAAATTGGAGATCACCGATATACATTTGTGTGAATCGACACAAATTAACCAGATTCACTGACATTTCGTTCTGAATCGCTTTCCGATGTGCGAATCGCGATCACTCCATACAATCGAGTGATGTCGTTTCCGAACCATCAAAAACGTGAAAATTGGTGATCACCGATACACTTTTGTGTAAATCGATAAAAATTAACAAGATTCACTGACTTTTCGTTCTGAATCGCTTTCCGATGTGCGAATCGAGATCATACATTACAATCGAGTGATGTCGTTTCCGAACGTTCATAAACGTGAAAATTGCAGATCACCGATATACTTTTGTGTGAATCGACACAAATTAACCAGATTCACAGACATTTCGTTCTGAATCGCTTTCCGATGTGCGAATCGCGATCACACCTTACAATCGAGTGATGTCGTTTCCGAACCATCATAAACATGAAAATTGGTGATCACCGATACACTTTCGTGTGAATCGACACAAATTAACAAGATTCACTGACATTTCGTTCTGAATCGCTTTCCGATGTGCAAATCGAGATCAAATATTACAATCGAGTGATGTCGTTTCCGAACAATCATAAACGTGAAAATTGGTGATCACAGATACACTTTTGTGTGAATCGATAAAAATTAACAAGATTCACTGACATTTCGAACTGAACAGCTTTCCGACGTGCGATTCGAGATCATACCTTACAATCGAGTGATGTCGTTTCCTAACGTTCATAAACATGAAAATTGGTGATCACCGATACACTTTTGTGTGAATCGACACAAATTGACAAGATTCACTGACATTTCGTTCTGAATCGCTTTCCGATGTGCAAATCGAGATCAAATATTACAATCGAGTGATGTCGTTTCCGAACCATCATAAACATGAAAATTGGTGATCACCGATACACTTTTGTGTGAATCGACACAAATTAACAAGATTCACTGACATTTCGTTCTGAATCGCTTTCCGATGTGCAAATCGAGATCAAATATTACAATCGAGTGATGTCGTTTCCGAACCATCATAAACGTGAAAATTGGTGATCACCGATACACTTTTGTGTGAATCGATAAAAATTAACAAGATTCACTGACATTTCGAACTGAACAGCTTTCCGACGTGCGATTCGAGATCATACCTTACAATCGAGTGATGTCGTTTCCTAACGTTCATAAACATGAAAATTGGTGATCACCGATACACTTTTGTGTGAATCGACACAAATTGACAAGATTCACTGACATTTCGTTCTGAATCGCTTTCCGATGTGCGAATCGAAATCATACATTACAATCGAGTGATGTCGTTTCCGAACGTTCATAAACGTGAAAATTGCAGATCACCGATATACTTTTGTGTGAATCGACACAAATTAACCAGATTCACTGACATTTCGTTCTGGATCGCTTTCCGATGTGCGAATCGCGACCACACCTTTCAATCGAGTGATGTTGTTTCCGAACGTTCATAAACATGAACATTGGTGATCACCGATACACTTTTGTGTGAATCGATAAAAATTAACAAGATTCACTGACATTTCGAACTGAACAGCTTTCCGACGTGCGATTCGAGATCATACCTTACAATCGAGTGATGTCGTTTCCGAACGTTCATAAGCATGAACATTGGTGATCACCGATACACTTTTGTGTGAATCGACACAAATTGACAAGATTCACTGATATTTCGTTCTGAATCGCTTTCCGATGTGCGAATAGAAATCATACATTACAATCGAGTGATGTCGTTTCCGAACGTTCATAAACGTGAAAATTGCAGATCACCGATACACTTTTGTGTGAATCGACACAAATTAAACAGATTCACTGACATTTCGAACTGAACAGCTTTCCGACGTGCGATTCGAGATCATACCTTACAATCGAGTGATGTCGTTTCCGAACGATCATAAACATGAAAATTGGTGATCACTGATACACTTTTGTGTGAATCGATACAATTTAACAACATTCACTGACATTTCGACCAGCATCGTTTTCCGACGTGCGTTACGAGATCATTACACGTCGGAAAGCGATTCAGAACGAAATGCCAGTGAATGTTGTTAAATTGTATCGATTCACACAAAAGTGTATCAGTGATCACCAATTTTCATGTTTATGAACGTTCGGAAACGACATCACTCGATTGTGTATGTTGTGATCTCAAATCGCACGTCGGAAAGCTGTTCTGTTCGAATCTGTTAAATTGTATCGATTCACACAAAATTGTATCGGTGATCACCAATTTTCACGTTTATGAACGTTCGGAAATGACATAACTCGATTGTAACTTATGATCTCGGATCGCACGTCGGAAAGCTGTTCTGTTCGAAATGTGAGTGAATCTTCTTGATTTGTTGCGATTCTCACAAAAGTGTATCGGTGATCACCAAGTTTCACGTTTATGAACGTTCGGAAATGACATCACTCGATTGTAATGTATGATCTCGATTCGCACATCGGAAAGCGATTCAGAACGAAAAGTCAGTGAATCTTGTTAATTTTTATCGATTTACACAAAAGTGTATCGGTGATCACCAATTTTCACGTTTTTGATGGTTCGGAAACGACATCACTCGATTGTATGGAGTGATCGCGATTCGCACATCGGAAAGCGATTCAGAACGAAATGTCAGTGAATCTGGTTAATTTGTGTCGATTCACACAAATGTATATCGGTGATCTCCAATTTTCACGTTTATGAACGTTCGGAAACGACATCACTCGATTGTAAGTTATGATCTCGGATCGCACGCGTCGGAAAGCTGCTCTTTTCGAAATGTTAGAGAATGTTGTTAAATTGTATCGATTCACACAAAAGTGTATCGGTGATCTCCAATTTTCACGTTTATGATGGTTCGGAAACGACATCACTCGATTGTAAGTGATGATCTCGATTCGCACATCGGAAAGCGATTCAGAACGAAATGTCGGTGAATCTTGTTAATTTCTATCGATTCACACAAAAGTGAATCCGTGATCACCAATTTTCATGATTATGCACGTTCGGAAACGACATCACTCGATTGTGTATGTTATGATCTCAAATCGCACGTCGGAAAGCTGTTCTGTTCGAATCTGTTAAATTGTATCGATTCACACAAAATTGTATCGGTGATCACCAATTTTCACGTTTATGAACGTTCGGAAATGACATAACTCGATTGTAACTTATGATCTCGGATCGCACGTCGGAAAGCTGTTCTGTTCGAAATGTGAGTGAATCTTCTTGATTTGTTGCGATTCTCACAAAAGTGTATCGGTGATCACCAAGTTTCACGTTTATGAACGTTCGGAAATGACATCACTCGATTGTAATGTATGATCTCGATTCGCACATCGGAAAGCGATTCAGAACGAAAAGTCAGTGAATCTTGTTAATTTTTATCGATTTACACAAAAGTGTATCGGTGATCACCAATTTTCACGTTTTTGATGGTTCGGAAACGACATCACTCGATTGTATGGAGTGATCGCGATTCGCACATCGGAAAGCGATTCAGAACGAAATGTCAGTGAATCTGGTTAATTTGTGTCGATTCACACAAATGTATATCGGTGATCTCCAATTTTCACGTTTATGAACGTTCGGAAACGACATCACTCGATTGTAAGTTATGATCTCGGATCGCACGCGTCGGAAAGCTGATTTTTTCGAAATGTTAGAGAATGTTGTTAAATTGTATCGATTCACACAAAAGTGTATCGGTGATCTCCAATTTTCACGTTTATGATGGTTCGGAAACGACATCACTCGATTGTAAGTGATGATCTCGATTCGCACATCGGAAAGCGATTCAGAACGAAATGTCGGTGAATCTTGTTAATTTCTATCGATTCACACAAAAGTGAATCCGTGATCACCAATTTTCATGATTATGCACGTTCGGAAACGACATCACTCGATTGTAAGTTATGATCTCGGATCGCACGTCGAAAAGCTGTTCTGTTCGAAATGTCAGTGAATGTGTTAAATTGTATCGATTCACACAAAAGTGTGTCGGTGATCACCAATTTTCACGTTTATGAACGTTCGGAAATGACATAACTCGATTGTAAGTTATGATCTCGGATCGCACGTCGGAAAGCTGTTCTGTTCGAAATGTCAGTGAATCTTCTTGATTTGTTGCGATTCTCTAAAAAGTGTATCGGTGATCACCAATTTTCACGTTTATGAACGTTCGGAAACGACCACTCGATTGTAATGTTTGATCTCGAATCGCACGTCGGAAAGCTGTTCAGTTCAAATGTCAGTGAATCTTGTTAATTTTTAGCGATTCACACAAAAGTGTATCGGTGATCACCAATTTTCATGTTTATGAACGTTCGGAAACGGCATCACTCGATTGTAATTTATGATCTCGAATCGAAATGTCATTGAATATTGTTAATTTGTCATGAATTGAACAAAAATTTTATTGGTGATTACCAATCTTCATGTTTATGAACGTTCGGAAACGTTTTCATCGCTCGATTGTCAGTTCAGATTTCAAATGGCCCTTCGGATTACGATACTAAATGTCTGTAAAATTAGTGATATGTGACGTTTATCGGTGAACGTTTCCAATCTTTCATAAACACGAAAATAGGTAATCAGCGATAATCTTTTGGGTTAATCGTTACAAATTAACAATTTTTTCCGACATTTCTATCAGAATCGCAATCCGAAATGCGATTCGAGACCGGAACTGACATTTGAACGATGTCGTTTCTGAACGTTCACAAATATGAAAATTGGTGATCACAAATAAACTTTTGTGAGAATTGTTACAAATTATCAAGATTCACTGACAATTCGAACAGAATCGGTTTCCGATGTGCGAATCGCGATCACACCTTACAATCGAGTGATGTCGTTTCCGAACCATCAAAAACGTGAAAATTTGATGATCACCGATACACTTTTGTGTGAATCGATAAAAATTAACGAGATTCACTGACATTTCGAACTGAACAGCTTTCCGACGTGCGATTCGAGATCATAACTTACAATCGAGTGATGTCGTTTCCGAACGTTCATAAACGTGAAAATTGGAGATCACCGATACAATTTTGTGTGAATCGATACAATTTAACACATTCGAACACAACAGCTTTTCGACGTGCGATCCGAGATCATAACTTACAATCGAGTGATGTCGTTTCCGAACGTGCATAATCATGAAAATTGGTGATCACGGATTCACTTTTGTGTGAATCGATAGAAATTAACAAGATTCACCGACATTTCGTTCTGAATCGCCTTCCGATGTGCGAATCGAGATCATCACTTACAATCGAGTGATGTCGTTTCCTAACGTTCATAAACTTGAAAATTGGTGATCACCGATATACTTTTGTGTGAATCGACACAAATTAACCAGATTCACAGACATTTCGTTCTGAATCGCTTTCCGATGTGCGAATCGCGATCACACCTTACAATCGAGTGATGTCGTTGCCGAACCATCATAAACATGAAAATTGGTGATCACCGATACACTTTTGTGTGAATCGACACAAATTAACAAGATTCACTGACATTTCGTTCTGAATCGCTTTCCGATGTGCAAATCGAGATCAAATATTACAATCGAGTGATGTCGTTTCCGAACCATCATAAACGTGAAAATTGGTGATCACAGATACACTTTTGTGTGAATCGATAAAAATTAACAAGATTCACTGACATTTCGAACTGAACAGCTTTCCGACGTGCGATTCGAGATCATACCTTACAATCGAGTGATGTCGTTTCCTAACGTTCATAAACATGAAAATTGGTGATCACCGATACACTTTTGTGTGAATCGACACAAATTGACAAGATTCACTGACATTTCGTTCTGAATCGCTTTCCGATGTGCGAATCGAAATCATACATTACAATCGAGTGATGTCGTTTCCGAACGTTCATAAACGTAAAAATTGCAGATCACCGATATACTTTTGTGTGAATCGACACAAATTAACCAGATTCACTGACATTTCGTTCTGGATCGCTTTCCGATGTGCGAATCGCGACCACACCTTTCAATCGAGTGATGTCGTTTCCGAACGTTCATAAGCATGAACATTGGTGATCACCGATACACTTTTGTGTGAATCGACACAAATTGACAAGATTCACTGACATTTCGTTCTGAATCGCTTTCCGATATGCGAATCGAAATCATACATTACAATCGAGTGATGTCGTTTCCGAACGTTCATAAACGTGAAAATTGCAGATCACCGATGTACTTTTGTGTGAATCGACACAAATTAACCAGATTCACTGACATTTCGTTCTGGATCGCTTTCCGACGTGCGATTCGAGATCATACCTTACAATCGAGTGATGTCGTTTCCGAACGTTCATAAACATGAAAATTGGTGATCACCGATACACTTTTGTGTGAATCGCTAAAATTTAACAACATTCACTGACATTTCGAACAGATCAGCTTTCCCACCTGCGATTCGAGATCATACCTTACAATCGAGTGATGTCGTTTCCGAACTTTCATAAACATGAAAATTAGTGATCACCGATACACTTTTGTGTGAATCGACAAAAATTAACAAGATTCACTGACATTTCGTTCTGAATCGCTTTCCGATGTGCAAATCGAGATCAAACATTACAATCGAGTGATGTCGTTTCCGAACGTTCATAAACGTGAAAATTGGAGATCACCGATATACTTTTGTGTGAATCGAAACAAATTAACCAGATTCACAAACATTTCGTTCTGAATCGCTTTCCGATGTGCGAATCGCGATCACACCTTACAATCGAGTGATGTCGTTTCCGAACGTTCATAAACATGACCATTGGTGATCACCGATACACTTTTGTGTGAATCGATAAAAATTAACAAGATTCACTGACATTTCGAACAGAACAGCTTTCCGACGTGCGATTCGAGATCATACCTTACAATCGAGTGATGTCGTTTTCGAACGTTCATAAGCATGAAAATTGGTGATCACCGATACACTTTTGTGTGAATCGACACAAATTAAACAGATTCACTGACATTTCGAACTGAACAGCTTTCCGACGTGCGATTCGAGATCATTCCTTACAATCGAGTGATGTCGTTTCCGAACGTTCATAAACATGAAAATTGGTGATCACTGATACACTTTTGTGTGAATCGATACAATTTAACAACATTCACTGACATTTCGACCAGCATCGTTTTCCGACGTGCGATTCGAGATCATTACACGTCGGAAAGCGATTCAGAACGAAATGCCAGTGAATGTTGTTAAATTGTATCGATTCACACAAAAGTGTATCAGTTATCACCAATTTTCATGTTTATGAACGTTCGGAAACGACATCACTCGATTGTGTATGTTATGATCTCAAATCGCACGTCGGAAAGCTGTTCTGTTCGAATCTGTTAAATTGTATCGATTCACACAAAATTGTATCGGTGATCTCCAATTTTCACGTTTATGAACGTTCGGAAACGACATCACTCGATTGTAAGTTATGATCTCGAATCGCACGTCGGAAAGCTGTTCAGTTCGAAATGTCAGTGAATCTCGTTAATTTTTATCGATTCACACAAAAGTGTATCGGTGATCATCAAATTTTCACGTTTTTGATGGTTCGGAAACGACATCACTCGATTGTAAGGTGTGATCGCGATTCGCACATCGGAAACCGATTCTGTTCGAATTGTCAGTGAATCTTGATAATTTGTAACGATTCTCACAAAAGTTTATTTGTGATCACCAATTTTCATATTTGTGAACGTTCAGAAACGACATCGTTCAAATGTCAGTTCCGGTCTCGAATCGCATTTCGGATTGCGATTCTGATAGAAATGTCGGAAAAAATTGTTAATTTGTAACGATTAACACAAAAGATTATCGCTGATTACCTATTTTCGTGTTTATGAAAGATTGGAAACGTTCACCGATAAACGTCACATATCACTAATTTTACAGACATTTAGTATCGTAATCCGAAGGGCCATTTGAGATCTGAACTGACAATCGAGCGATGAAAACGTTTCCGAACGTTCATAAACATGAAGATTGGTAATCACCAATAAAATTTTTGTTCAATTCATGACAAATTAACAATATTCAATGACATTTCGATTCGAGATCTTAAATTACAATCGAGTGATGCCGTTTCCGAACGTTCATAAACATGAAAATTGGTGATCACCGATACACTTTTGTGTGAATCGACACAAATTAACAAGATTCACTGACATTTCGTTCTGAATCGCTTTCCGATGTGCAAATCGAGATCAAACATTACAATCGAGTGATGTCGTTTCCGAACCATCATAAACGTGAAAATTGGTGATCACCGATACACTTTTGTGTGAATCGATAAAAATTAACAAGATTCACTGACATTTCGAACTGAACAGCTTTCCGACGTGCGATTCGAGATCATACCTTACAATCGAGTGATGTCGTTTCCTAACGTTCATAAACATGAAAATTGGTGATCACCGATACACTTTTGTGTGAATCGACACAAATTGACAAGATTCACTGACATTTCGTTCTGAATCGCTTTCCGATGTGCGAATCGAGATCATACATTACAATCGAGTGATGTCGTTTCCGAACGTTCATAAACGTGAAAATTGCAGATCACCGATATACTTTTGTGTGAATCGCCACAAATTAACCAGATTCACAGACATTTCGTTCTGAATCGCTTTCCGATATGCGAATCGCGATCACACCTTACAATCGAGTGATGTCGTTTCCGAACCATCATAAACATGAAAATTGGTGATCACCGATACACTTTTTTGTGAATCGACACAAATTAACAAGACTCACTGACTTTTCGTTCTGAATCGCTTTCCGATGTGCGAATCGAGATCATACATTACAACCGAGTGATGTCATTTCCGAACGTTCATAAACGTGAAACTTGGTGATCACCGATACACTTTTGTGAGAATCGCAACAAATCGAGAAGATTCACTCACATTTCGAACAGAACAGCTTTCCGACGTGCGATCCGAGATCATAAGTTACAATCGAGTTATGTCATTTCCGAACGTTCATAAACGTGAAAATTGGTGATCACCGATACAATTTTGTGTGAATCGATACAATTTAACAGATTCGAACAGAACAGCTTTCCGACGTGAGATTTGAGATCATAACATACACAATCGAGTGATGTCGTTTCCGAACGTTCATAAACATGAAAATTGGTGATCACTGATACACTTTTGTGTGAATCGATACAATTTAACAACATTCACTGACATTTCGTTCTGAATCGCTTTCCGACGTGTAATGATCTCGAATCGCACGTCGGAAAACGATGCTGGTCGAAATGTCAGTGAATGTTGTTAAATTGTATCGATTCACACAAAAGTGTATCAGTGATCACCAATTTTCATGTTTATGAACGTTCGGAAACGACATCACTCGATTGTAAGGTATGATCTCGAATCGCACGTCGGAAAGCTGTTCAGTTCGAAATGTCAGTGAATCTGTTTAATTTGTGTCGATTCACACAAAAGTGTATCGGTGATCACCAATTTTCACGTTTATGAACGTTCGGAAACGACATCACTCGATTGTAATGTTTGATCTCGATTTGCACATCGGAAAGCGATTCAGAACGAAATGTCAGCGAATCTTGTTAATTTGTGTCGATTCACACAAAAGTGTATCGGTGATCACCAATTTTCATGTTTATGAACGGTAGGAAACGACATCACTCGATTGTAAGTTATGATCTCGGATCGCACGTCGAAAAGCTGTTCTGTTCGAAATATCAGTGAATGTGTTAAATTGTATCGATTCACACAAAAGTGTATCGGTGATCACCAATTTTCATGCTTATGAACGTTCGAAAACGACATCACTCGATTGTAAGGTATGATCTCGAATCGCACGTCGGAAAGCTGTTCAGTTCGAAATGTCAGTGAATCTTGTTAATTTTTATCGATTCACACAAAAGTGTATCGGTGATCACCAATGGTCATGTTTATGAACGTTCGGAAACGACATCACTCGATTGTAAGGTGTGATCGCGATTCGCACATCGGAAAGCGATTCAGAACGAAATGTCTGTGAATCTGGTTAATTTGTTTCGATTCACACAAAAGTATATCGGTGATCTCCAATTTTCACGTTTATGAACGTTCGGAAACGACATCACTCGATTGTAATGTTTGATCTCGATTTGCACATCGGAAAGCGATTCAGAACGAAATGTCAGCGAATCTTGTTAATTTGTGTCGATTCACACAAAAGTGTATCGGTGATCACCAATTTTCATGTTTATGAACGGTAGGAAACGACATCACTCGATTGTAACGTATGATCTCGAATCGCACGTCGGAAAGCTGTTCAGTTCGAAATGTCAGTGAATCTTGTTAATTTTTAGCGATTCACACAAAAGTGTATCGGTGATCACCAATTTTCACGTTTGTGAACGTTCGGAAATGACATCACTCGATTGTAAGTTATGATCTCGGATCGCACGTCGAAAAGCTGTTCTGTTCGAAATGTCAGTGAATGTGTTAAATTGTATCGATTCACACAAAAGTGTATCGGTGATCACCAATTTTCACGTTTGTGAACGTTCGGAAATGACATAACTCGATTGTAAGTTATGATCTCGGATCGCACGTCGGAAAGCTGTTCTGTTCGAAATGTCAGTGAATCTTCTTGATTTGTTGCGATTCTCTAAAAAGTGTATCGGTGATCACCAATTTTCACGTTTATGAACGTTCGGAAACAACATCACTCGATTGTAATGTTTGATCTCGATTTGCACATCGGAAAGCGATTCAGAACGAAATGTCAGTGAATCGAGTTAATTTGTGTCGATTCACACAAAAGTGTATCGGTGATCACCAATTTTCATGTTTATGAACGTTCGGAAACGACATCACTCGATTGTAAGTTATGATCTCGGATCGCACGTCGAAAAGCTGTTCTGTTCGAAATGTCAGTGAATGTGTTAAATTGTATCGATTCACACAAAAGTGTATCGGTAATCACTAATTTTCACGTTTATGAACGTTCGGAAATGACATAACTCGATTGTAAGTTATGATCTCGGATCGCACGTCGGAAAGCTGTTCTGTTCGAAATGTCAGTGAATCTTCTTGATTTGTTGCGATTCTCACAAAAGTGTATCGGTGATCACCAATTTTCACGTTTATGAACGTTCGGAAACGACATCACTCGATTGTAAGGTATGATCTCGATTTGCACATCAGAAAGCGATTCAGAACGAAATGTCAGTGAATCTTGTTAATTTCTATCGATTCATACGATATCGAATCGCACGTCGGAAAACGATGCTGGTCGAAATGTCAGTGAATGTTGTTAAATTGTATCGATTCACACAAAAGTGTATCAGTGATCACCAATTTTCATGTTTATGAACGTTCGGAAACGACATCACTCGATTGTAAGGTGTGATCGCGATTCGCACATCGGAAAGCGATTCAGAACGAAATGTCAGCGAATCTTGTTAATTTGTGTCGATTCACACAAAAGTGTATCGGTGATCACCAATTTTCATGTTTATGAACGTTAGGAAACGACATCACTCGATTGTAAGGTATGATCTCGAATCGCACGTCGGAAAGCTGTTCAGTTCGAAATGTCAGTGAATCTTGTTAATTTTTATCGATTCACACAAAAGTGTATCTGTGATCACCAATTTTCACGTTTATGATGGTTCGGAATCGACATCACTCGATTGTAATATTTGATCTCGATTTGCACATCGGAAAGCGATTCAGAACGGAATGTCAGTGAATCTTGTTAATTTGTGTCGATTCACAAAAAAGTGTATCGGTGATCACCAATTTTCATGTTTATGATGGTTCGGAAACGACATCACTCGATTGTAAGTGGTGATCGCGATTCGCACATCGGAAAGCGATTCAGAACGAAATGTCTGTGAATCTGGTTAATTTGTGTCGATTCACACAAAAGTATATCGGTGATCTGCAATTTTCACGTTTATGAACGTTCGGAAACGACATCACTCGATCGTAATGTATGATCTCGATTCGCACATCGGAAAGCGTTTCAGAACGAAATGTCAGTGAATCTTGTCAATTTGTGTCGATTCACACAAAAGTGTATCGGTGATCACCAATTTTCAGGTTTATGAACGTTAGGAAACGACATCACTCGATTGTAATGTATGAACTCGATTTGCACATCGGAAAGCGATTCAGAACGAAATGTCAGTGAATCTTGTTAATTTGTGTCGATTCACACAAAAGTGTATCGGTGATCACCAATTTTCATGTTTATGAACGTTCGGAAACGGCATCACTCGATTGTAAGGTATGATCTCGAATCGCACGTCGGAAAGCTGTTCAGTTCGAAATGTCAGTGAATCTGTTTAATTTTTATCGATTCACACAAAAGTGTATCGGTGATCACCAATGGTCATGTTTATGAACGTTCGGAAACGACATCACTCGATTGTAAGGTGTGATCGCGATTCGCACATCGGAAAGCGATTCAGAACGAAATGTCTGTGAATCTGGTTAATTTGTTTCGATTCACACAAAAGTATATCGGTGATCTCCAATTTTCACGTTTATGAACGTTCGGAAACGACATCACTCGATTGTAATGTTTGATCTCGATTTGCACATCGGAAAGCGATTCAGAACGAAATGTCAGTGAATCTTGTTAATTTGTATCGATTCACACAAAAGTGTATCGGTGATCACCAATTTTCATGTTTATGAACGTTCGGAAACGACATCACTCGATTGTAAGTTATGATCTCGGATCGCACGTCGAAAAGCTGTTCTGTTAGAAATGTCAGTGAATGTGTTAAATTGTATCGATTCACACAAAAGTGTATCGGTAATCACTAATTTTCACGTTTATGAACGTTCGGAAATGACATAACTCGATTGTAAGTTATGATCTCGGATCGCACGTCGGAAAGCTGTTCTGTTCGAAATGTCAGTGAATCTTCTTGATTTGTTGCGATTCTCACAAAAGTGTATCGGTGATCACCAATTTTCACGTTTATGAACGTTCGGAAACGACATTACTCGATTGTAAGGTATGATCTCGATTTGCACATCGGAAAGCGATTCAGAACGAAATGTCAGTGAATCTTGTCAATTTGTGTTGATTCACACAAAAGTGTATCGGTGATCACCAATTTTCATGTTTATGAACGTTAGGAAACGACATCACTCGATTGTAAGGTATGATCTCGAATCGCACGTCGGAAAGCTGTTCAGTTCGAAATGTCAGTGAATCTTGTTAATTTTTATCGATTCACACAAAAGTGTATCTGTGATCACCAATTTTCACGTTTATGATGGTTCGGAATCGACATCACTCGATTGTAATATTTGATCTCGATTTGCACATCGGAAAACGATTCAGAACGGAATGTCAGTGAATCTTGTTAATTTGTGTCGATTCACAAAAAAGTGTATCGGTGATCACCAATTTTCATGTTTATGATGGTTCGGAAACGACATCACTCGATTGTAAGTGGTGATCGCGATTCGCACATCGGAAAGCGATTCAGAACGAAATGTCTGTGAATCTGGTTAATTTGTGTCGATTCACACAAAAGTATATCGGTGATCTGCAATTTTCACGTTTATGAACGTTCGGAAACGACATCACTCGATTGTAATGTATGATCTCGATTCGCACATCGGAAAGCGATTCAGAACGAAATGTCAGTGAATCTTGTCAACTTGTGTCGATTCACACAAAAGTGTATCGGTGATCACCAATTTTCATGTTTATGAACGTTAGGAAACGACATCACTCGATTGTAATGTATGAACTCGATTTGCACATCGGAAAGCGATTCAGAACGAAATGTCAGTGAATCTTGTTAATTTGTGTCGATTCACACAAAAGTGTATCGGTGATCACCAATTTTCATGCTTATGATCGTTCGAAAACGACATCACTCGATTGTAAGGTATGATCTCGAATCGCACGTCGGAAAGCTGTTCAGTTCGAAATGTCAGTGAATCTTGTTAATTTTTATCGATTCACACAAAAGTGTATCGGTGATCACCAATGGTCATGTTTATGAACGTTCGGAAACGACATCACTCGATTGTAAGGTGTGATCGCGATTCGCACATCGGAAAGCGATTCAGAACGAAATGTCAGCGAATCTTGTTAATTTGTGTCGATTCACACAAAAGTGTATCGGTGATCACCAATTTTCATGTTTATGAACGGTACGAAACGTCATCACTCGATTGTAAGGTATGATCTCGAATCGCACGTCGGAAAGCTGTTCAGTTCGAAATGTCAGTGAATCTTGTTAATTTTTAGCGATTCACACAAAAGTGTATCGGTGAATACCAATTTTCACGTTTATGAACGTTCGGAAATGACATCACTCGATTGTAAGTGGTGATCGCGATTCGCACATCGGAAAGCGATTCAGAACGAAATGTCTGTGAATCTGGTTAATTTGTGTCGATTCACACAAAAGTATATCGGTGATCTGCAATTTTCACGTTTATGAACGTTCGGAAACGACATCACTCGATCGTAATGTATGATCTCGATTCGCACATCGGAAAGCGTTTCAGAACGAAATGTCAGTGAATCTTGTCAATTTGTGTCGATTCACACAAAAGTGTATCGGTGATCACCAATTTTCAGGTTTATGAACGTTAGGAAACGACATCACTCGATTGTAATGTATGAACTCGATTTGCACATCGGAAAGCGATTCAGAACGAAATGTCAGTGAATCTTGTTAATTTGTGTCGATTCACACAAAAGTGTATCGGTGATCACCAATTTTCATGTTTATGAACGTTCGGAAACGGCATCACTCGATTGTAAGGTATGATCTCGAATCGCACGTCGGAAAGCTGTTCAGTTCGAAATGTCAGTGAATCTGTTTAATTTTTATCGATTCACACAAAAGTGTATCGGTGATCACCAATGGTCATGTTTATGAACGTTCGGAAACGACATCACTCGATTGTAAGGTGTGATCGCGATTCGCACATCGGAAAGCGATTCAGAACGAAATGTCTGTGAATCTGGTTAATTTGTTTCGATTCACACAAAAGTATATCGGTGATCTCCAATTTTCACGTTTATGAACGTTCGGAAACGACATCACTCGATTGTAATGTTTGATCTCGATTTGCACATCGGAAAGCGATTCAGAACGAAATGTCAGTGAATCTTGTTAATTTGTATCGATTCACACAAAAGTGTATCGGTGATCACCAATTTTCATGTTTATGAACGTTCGGAAACGACATCACTCGATTGTAAGTTATGATCTCGGATCGCACGTCGAAAAGCTGTTCTGTTAGAAATGTCAGTGAATGTGTTAAATTGTATCGATTCACACAAAAGTGTATCGGTAATCACTAATTTTCACGTTTATGAACGTTCGGAAATGACATAACTCGATTGTAAGTTATGATCTCGGATCGCACGTCGGAAAGCTGTTCTGTTCGAAATGTCAGTGAATCTTCTTGATTTGTTGCGATTCTCACAAAAGTGTATCGGTGATCACCAATTTTCACGTTTATGAACGTTCGGAAACGACATTACTCGATTGTAAGGTATGATCTCGATTTGCACATCGGAAAGCGATTCAGAACGAAATGTCAGTGAATCTTGTCAATTTGTGTTGATTCACACAAAAGTGTATCGGTGATCACCAATTTTCATGTTTATGAACGTTAGGAAACGACATCACTCGATTGTAAGGTATGATCTCGAATCGCACGTCGGAAAGCTGTTCAGTTCGAAATGTCAGTGAATCTTGTTAATTTTTATCGATTCACACAAAAGTGTATCTGTGATCACCAATTTTCACGTTTATGATGGTTCGGAATCGACATCACTCGATTGTAATATTTGATCTCGATTTGCACATCGGAAAACGATTCAGAACGGAATGTCAGTGAATCTTGTTAATTTGTGTCGATTCACAAAAAAGTGTATCGGTGATCACCAATTTTCATGTTTATGATGGTTCGGAAACGACATCACTCGATTGTAAGTGGTGATCGCGATTCGCACATCGGAAAGCGATTCAGAACGAAATGTCTGTGAATCTGGTTAATTTGTGTCGATTCACACAAAAGTATATCGGTGATCTGCAATTTTCACGTTTATGAACGTTCGGAAACGACATCACTCGATTGTAATGTATGATCTCGATTCGCACATCGGAAAGCGATTCAGAACGAAATGTCAGTGAATCTTGTCAACTTGTGTCGATTCACACAAAAGTGTATCGGTGATCACCAATTTTCATGTTTATGAACGTTAGGAAACGACATCACTCGATTGTAATGTATGAACTCGATTTGCACATCGGAAAGCGATTCAGAACGAAATGTCAGTGAATCTTGTTAATTTGTGTCGATTCACACAAAAGTGTATCGGTGATCACCAATTTTCATGCTTATGATCGTTCGAAAACGACATCACTCGATTGTAAGGTATGATCTCGAATCGCACGTCGGAAAGCTGTTCAGTTCGAAATGTCAGTGAATCTTGTTAATTTTTATCGATTCACACAAAAGTGTATCGGTGATCACCAATGGTCATGTTTATGAACGTTCGGAAACGACATCACTCGATTGTAAGGTGTGATCGCGATTCGCACATCGGAAAGCGATTCAGAACGAAATGTCAGCGAATCTTGTTAATTTGTGTCGATTCACACAAAAGTGTATCGGTGATCACCAATTTTCATGTTTATGAACGGTACGAAACGTCATCACTCGATTGTAAGGTATGATCTCGAATCGCACGTCGGAAAGCTGTTCAGTTCGAAATGTCAGTGAATCTTGTTAATTTTTAGCGATTCACACAAAAGTGTATCGGTGAATACCAATTTTCACGTTTATGAACGTTCGGAAATGACATCACTCGATTGTAAGTTATGATCTCGGATCGCACGTCGAAAAGCTGTTCTGTTTGAAATGTCAGTGAATGTGTTAAATTGTATCGATTCACACAAAAGTGTATCGGTGATCACCAATTTTCACGTTTATGAACGTTCGGAAATGACATAACTCGATTGTAAGTTATGATCTCGGATCGCACGTCGGAAAGCTGTTCTGTTCGAAATGTCAGTGAATCTTCTTGATTTGTTGCGATTCTCTAAAAAGTGTATCGGTGATCACCAATTTTCACGTTTATGAACGTTCGGAAACGACATCACTCGATTGTAATGTTTGATCTCGATTTGCACATCGGAAAGCGATTCAGAACGAAATGTCAGTGAATCTTGTTAATTTGTGTCGATTCACACAAAAGTGTATCGGTGATCACCAATTTTCATGTTTATGAACGTTAGGAAACGACATCACTCGATTGTAAGGTATGATCTCGAATCGCACGTCGGAAAGCTGTTCAGTTCGAAATGTCAGTGAATCTTGTTAATTTTTATCGATTCACACAAAAGTGTATCTGTGATCACCAATTTTCACGTTTATGATGGTTCGGAATCGACATCACTCGATTGTAATATTTGATCTCGATTTGCACATCGGAAAGCGATTCAGAACGGAATGTCAGTGAATCTTGTTAATTTGTGTCGATTCACAAAAAAGTGTATCGGTGATCACCAATTTTCATGTTTATGATGGTTCGGAAACGACATCACTCGATTGTAAGGTGTGATCGCGATTCGCACATCGGAAAGCGATTCAGAACGAAATGTCTGTGAATCTGGTTAATTTGTGTCGATTCACACAAAAGTATATCGGTGATCTGCAATTTTCACGTTTATGAACGTTCGGAAACGACATCACTCGATTGTAATGTATGATCTCGATTCGCACATCGGAAAGCGATTCAGAACGAAATGTCAGCGAATCTTGTTAATTTGTGTCGATTCACACAAAAGTGTATCGGTGATCACCAATTTTCATGTTTATGAACGTTAGGAAACGACATCACTCGATTGTAAGGTATGATCTCGAATCGCACGTCGGAAAGCTGTTCAGTTCGAAATGTCAGTGAATCTTGTTAATTTTTATCGATTCACACAAAAGTGTATCTGTGATCACCAATTTTCACGTTTATGATGGTTCGGAAACGACATCACTCGATTGTAATATTTGATCTCGATTTGCACATCGGAAAGCGATTCAGAACGAAATGTCAGTGAATCTTGTTAATTTGTGTCGATTCACACAAAAGTGTATCGGTGATCACCAATTTTCATGTTTATGATGGTTCGGAAACGACATCACTCGATTGTAAGTTATGATCTCGGATCGCACGTCGAAAAGCTGTTCTGTTAGAAATGTCAGTGAATGTGTTAAATTGTATCGATTCACACAAAAGTGTATCGGTAATCACCAATTTTCATGTTTATGACCGGTAGGAAACGACATCACTCGATTGTAAGGTATGATCTCGAATCGCACGTCGGAAAGCTGTTCAGTTCGAAATGTCAGTGAATCTTGTTAATTTTTAGCGATTCCCACAAAAGTGTATCGGTGATCACCAATTTTCATGTTTATGAACGTTCGGAAACGACATCACTCGATTGTAAGTTATGATCTCGGATCGCACGTCGGAAAGCTGCTCTGTTCGAAATGTCAGTGAATCTTCTTGATTTGTTGCGATTCTCACAAAAGTGTATCGGTGATCACCAATTTTCACGTTCATGAACGTTCGGAAACGACATCACTCGATCGTAAGGTATGATCTCGATTCGCACATCGGAAAGCGTTTCAGAACGAAATGTCAGTGAATCTTGTCAATTTGTGTCGATTCACACAAAAGTGTATCGGTGATCACCAATTTTCAGGTTTATGAACGTTAGGAAACGACATCACTCGATTGTAATGTATGAACTCGATTTGCACATCGGAAAGCGATTCAGAACGAAATGTCAGTGAATCTTGTTAATTTGTGTCGATTCACACAAAAGTGTATCGGTGATCACCAATTTTCATGTTTATGAACGTTCGGAAACGGCATCACTCGATTGTAAGGTATGATCTCGAATCGCACGTCGGAAAGCTGTTCAGTTCGAAATGTCAGTGAATCTGTTTAATTTTTATCGATTCACACAAAAGTGTATCGGTGATCACCAATGGTCATGTTTATGAACGTTCGGAAACGACATCACTCGATTGTAAGGTGTGATCGCGATTCGCACATCGGAAAGCGATTCAGAACGAAATGTCTGTGAATCTGGTTAATTTGTTTCGATTCACACAAAAGTATATCGGTGATCTCCAATTTTCACGTTTATGAACGTTCGGAAACGACATCACTCGATTGTAAGGTGTGATCGCGATTCGCACATCGGAAAGCGATTCAGAACGAAATGTCTGTGAATCTGGTTAATTTGTTTCGATTCACACAAAAGTATATCGGTGATCTCCAATTTTCACGTTTATGAACGTTCGGAAACGACATCACTCGATTGTAATGTTTGATCTCGATTTGCACATCGGAAAGCGATTCAGAACGAAATGTCAGCGAATCTTGTTAATTTGTGTCGATTCACACAAAAGTGTATCGGTGATCACCAATTTTCATGTTTATGAACGGTAGGAAACGACATCACTCGATTGTAACGTATGATCTCGAATCGCACGTCGGAAAGCTGTTCAGTTCGAAATGTCAGTGAATCTTGTTAATTTTTAGCGATTCACACAAAAGTGTATCGGTGATCACCAATTTTCACGTTTGTGAACGTTCGGAAATGACATCACTCGATTGTAAGTTATGATCTCGGATCGCACGTCGAAAAGCTGTTCTGTTCGAAATGTCAGTGAATGTGTTAAATTGTATCGATTCACACAAAAGTGTATCGGTGATCACCAATTTTCACGTTTGTGAACGTTCGGAAATGACATAACTCGATTGTAAGTTATGATCTCGGATCGCACGTCGGAAAGCTGTTCTGTTCGAAATGTCAGTGAATCTTCTTGATTTGTTGCGATTCTCTAAAAAGTGTATCGGTGATCACCAATTTTCACGTTTATGAACGTTCGGAAACAACATCACTCGATTGTAATGTTTGATCTCGATTTGCACATCGGAAAGCGATTCAGAACGAAATGTCAGTGAATCGAGTTAATTTGTGTCGATTCACACAAAAGTGTATCGGTGATCACCAATTTTCATGTTTATGAACGTTCGGAAACGACATCACTCGATTGTAAGTTATGATCTCGGATCGCACGTCGAAAAGCTGTTCTGTTCGAAATGTCAGTGAATGTGTTAAATTGTATCGATTCACACAAAAGTGTATCGGTAATCACTAATTTTCACGTTTATGAACGTTCGGAAATGACATAACTCGATTGTAAGTTATGATCTCGGATCGCACGTCGGAAAGCTGTTCTGTTCGAAATGTCAGTGAATCTTCTTGATTTGTTGCGATTCTCACAAAAGTGTATCGGTGATCACCAATTTTCACGTTTATGAACGTTCGGAAACGACATCACTCGATTGTAAGGTATGATCTCGATTTGCACATCAGAAAGCGATTCAGAACGAAATGTCAGTGAATCTTGTTAATTTCTATCGATTCATACGATATCGAATCGCACGTCGGAAAACGATGCTGGTCGAAATGTCAGTGAATGTTGTTAAATTGTATCGATTCACACAAAAGTGTATCAGTGATCACCAATTTTCATGTTTATGAACGTTCGGAAACGACATCACTCGATTGTAAGGTGTGATCGCGATTCGCACATCGGAAAGCGATTCAGAACGAAATGTCAGCGAATCTTGTTAATTTGTGTCGATTCACACAAAAGTGTATCGGTGATCACCAATTTTCATGTTTATGAACGTTAGGAAACGACATCACTCGATTGTAAGGTATGATCTCGAATCGCACGTCGGAAAGCTGTTCAGTTCGAAATGTCAGTGAATCTTGTTAATTTTTATCGATTCACACAAAAGTGTATCTGTGATCACCAATTTTCACGTTTATGATGGTTCGGAATCGACATCACTCGATTGTAATATTTGATCTCGATTTGCACATCGGAAAGCGATTCAGAACGGAATGTCAGTGAATCTTGTTAATTTGTGTCGATTCACAAAAAAGTGTATCGGTGATCACCAATTTTCATGTTTATGATGGTTCGGAAACGACATCACTCGATTGTAAGTGGTGATCGCGATTCGCACATCGGAAAGCGATTCAGAACGAAATGTCTGTGAATCTGGTTAATTTGTGTCGATTCACACAAAAGTATATCGGTGATCTGCAATTTTCACGTTTATGAACGTTCGGAAACGACATCACTCGATCGTAATGTATGATCTCGATTCGCACATCGGAAAGCGTTTCAGAACGAAATGTCAGTGAATCTTGTCAATTTGTGTCGATTCACACAAAAGTGTATCGGTGATCACCAATTTTCAGGTTTATGAACGTTAGGAAACGACATCACTCGATTGTAATGTATGAACTCGATTTGCACATCGGAAAGCGATTCAGAACGAAATGTCAGTGAATCTTGTTAATTTGTGTCGATTCACACAAAAGTGTATCGGTGATCACCAATTTTCATGTTTATGAACGTTCGGAAACGGCATCACTCGATTGTAAGGTATGATCTCGAATCGCACGTCGGAAAGCTGTTCAGTTCGAAATGTCAGTGAATCTGTTTAATTTTTATCGATTCACACAAAAGTGTATCGGTGATCACCAATGGTCATGTTTATGAACGTTCGGAAACGACATCACTCGATTGTAAGGTGTGATCGCGATTCGCACATCGGAAAGCGATTCAGAACGAAATGTCTGTGAATCTGGTTAATTTGTTTCGATTCACACAAAAGTATATCGGTGATCTCCAATTTTCACGTTTATGAACGTTCGGAAACGACATCACTCGATTGTAATGTTTGATCTCGATTTGCACATCGGAAAGCGATTCAGAACGAAATGTCAGTGAATCTTGTTAATTTGTATCGATTCACACAAAAGTGTATCGGTGATCACCAATTTTCATGTTTATGAACGTTCGGAAACGACATCACTCGATTGTAAGTTATGATCTCGGATCGCACGTCGAAAAGCTGTTCTGTTAGAAATGTCAGTGAATGTGTTAAATTGTATCGATTCACACAAAAGTGTATCGGTAATCACTAATTTTCACGTTTATGAACGTTCGGAAATGACATAACTCGATTGTAAGTTATGATCTCGGATCGCACGTCGGAAAGCTGTTCTGTTCGAAATGTCAGTGAATCTTCTTGATTTGTTGCGATTCTCACAAAAGTGTATCGGTGATCACCAATTTTCACGTTTATGAACGTTCGGAAACGACATTACTCGATTGTAAGGTATGATCTCGATTTGCACATCGGAAAGCGATTCAGAACGAAATGTCAGTGAATCTTGTCAATTTGTGTTGATTCACACAAAAGTGTATCGGTGATCACCAATTTTCATGTTTATGAACGTTAGGAAACGACATCACTCGATTGTAAGGTATGATCTCGAATCGCACGTCGGAAAGCTGTTCAGTTCGAAATGTCAGTGAATCTTGTTAATTTTTATCGATTCACACAAAAGTGTATCTGTGATCACCAATTTTCACGTTTATGATGGTTCGGAATCGACATCACTCGATTGTAATATTTGATCTCGATTTGCACATCGGAAAACGATTCAGAACGGAATGTCAGTGAATCTTGTTAATTTGTGTCGATTCACAAAAAAGTGTATCGGTGATCACCAATTTTCATGTTTATGATGGTTCGGAAACGACATCACTCGATTGTAAGTGGTGATCGCGATTCGCACATCGGAAAGCGATTCAGAACGAAATGTCTGTGAATCTGGTTAATTTGTGTCGATTCACACAAAAGTATATCGGTGATCTGCAATTTTCACGTTTATGAACGTTCGGAAACGACATCACTCGATTGTAATGTATGATCTCGATTCGCACATCGGAAAGCGATTCAGAACGAAATGTCAGTGAATCTTGTCAACTTGTGTCGATTCACACAAAAGTGTATCGGTGATCACCAATTTTCATGTTTATGAACGTTAGGAAACGACATCACTCGATTGTAATGTATGAACTCGATTTGCACATCGGAAAGCGATTCAGAACGAAATGTCAGTGAATCTTGTTAATTTGTGTCGATTCACACAAAAGTGTATCGGTGATCACCAATTTTCATGCTTATGATCGTTCGAAAACGACATCACTCGATTGTAAGGTATGATCTCGAATCGCACGTCGGAAAGCTGTTCAGTTCGAAATGTCAGTGAATCTTGTTAATTTTTATCGATTCACACAAAAGTGTATCGGTGATCACCAATGGTCATGTTTATGAACGTTCGGAAACGACATCACTCGATTGTAAGGTGTGATCGCGATTCGCACATCGGAAAGCGATTCAGAACGAAATGTCAGCGAATCTTGTTAATTTGTGTCGATTCACACAAAAGTGTATCGGTGATCACCAATTTTCATGTTTATGAACGGTACGAAACGTCATCACTCGATTGTAAGGTATGATCTCGAATCGCACGTCGGAAAGCTGTTCAGTTCGAAATGTCAGTGAATCTTGTTAATTTTTAGCGATTCACACAAAAGTGTATCGGTGAATACCAATTTTCACGTTTATGAACGTTCGGAAATGACATCACTCGATTGTAAGTTATGATCTCGGATCGCACGTCGAAAAGCTGTTCTGTTTGAAATGTCAGTGAATGTGTTAAATTGTATCGATTCACACAAAAGTGTATCGGTGATCACCAATTTTCACGTTTATGAACGTTCGGAAATGACATAACTCGATTGTAAGTTATGATCTCGGATCGCACGTCGGAAAGCTGTTCTGTTCGAAATGTCAGTGAATCTTCTTGATTTGTTGCGATTCTCTAAAAAGTGTATCGGTGATCACCAATTTTCACGTTTATGAACGTTCGGAAACGACATCACTCGATTGTAATGTTTGATCTCGATTTGCACATCGGAAAGCGATTCAGAACGAAATGTCAGTGAATCTTGTTAATTTGTGTCGATTCACACAAAAGTGTATCGGTGATCACCAATTTTCATGTTTATGAACGTTAGGAAACGACATCACTCGATTGTAAGGTATGATCTCGAATCGCACGTCGGAAAGCTGTTCAGTTCGAAATGTCAGTGAATCTTGTTAATTTTTATCGATTCACACAAAAGTGTATCTGTGATCACCAATTTTCACGTTTATGATGGTTCGGAATCGACATCACTCGATTGTAATATTTGATCTCGATTTGCACATCGGAAAGCGATTCAGAACGGAATGTCAGTGAATCTTGTTAATTTGTGTCGATTCACAAAAAAGTGTATCGGTGATCACCAATTTTCATGTTTATGATGGTTCGGAAACGACATCACTCGATTGTAAGGTGTGATCGCGATTCGCACATCGGAAAGCGATTCAGAACGAAATGTCTGTGAATCTGGTTAATTTGTGTCGATTCACACAAAAGTATATCGGTGATCTGCAATTTTCACGTTTATGAACGTTCGGAAACGACATCACTCGATTGTAATGTATGATCTCGATTCGCACATCGGAAAGCGATTCAGAACGAAATGTCAGCGAATCTTGTTAATTTGTGTCGATTCACACAAAAGTGTATCGGTGATCACCAATTTTCATGTTTATGACCGGTAGGAAACGACATCACTCGATTGTAAGGTATGATCTCGAATCGCACGTCGGAAAGCTGTTCAGTTCGAAATGTCAGTGAATCTTGTTAATTTTTAGCGATTCCCACAAAAGTGTATCGGTGATCACCAATTTTCATGTTTATGAACGTTCGGAAACGACATCACTCGATTGTAAGTTATGATCTCGGATCGCACGTCGGAAAGCTGCTCTGTTCGAAATGTCAGTGAATCTTCTTGATTTGTTGCGATTCTCACAAAAGTGTATCGGTGATCACCAATTTTCACGTTCATGAACGTTCCGAAACGACATCACTCGATTGTAAGGTATGATCTCGATTTGCACATCAGAAAGCGATTCAGAACGAAATGTCAGTGAATCTTGTTAATTTCTATCGATTCATACAAAAGCGTATCGGTGAACACCAATTTTCATGTATATGAACGTTCGGTAACGGCATCACTCGATTGTAAGGCATGATCTCGAATCGCACGACAGAAAGCTGTTCAGTTCCAAATGTCAGTAAATCTTGTTAATTTTTATCGATTTACACAAAAGTTTATCGGTGATCACCAATTTTCACGTTTATGATGGTTCGGAAACGACATCACTCGATTGTAAGGTGTGATCGCGATTCGCACATCGGAAAGCGATTCAGAAAGAAATGTCTGTGAATCTGGTTAATTTGTGTCGATTCACACAAAAGTATATCGGTGATCACCAATTTTCATGTTTATGAACGTTCGGAAACGACATCACTCGATTGTAATGTATGAACTCGATTTGCACATCGGAAAGCGATTCAGAACGAAATGTCAGTGATGCTTGTTAATTTGAGTCGATTCACACAAAAGTGTATCGGTGATCACCAATTTTCATGTTTATGAACGTTCGGAAACGACATCACTCGATTGTAATTTATGATCTCGAATCGAAATGTCATTGAATATTGTTAATTTGTCATGAATTGAACAGAAATTTTATTGGTGATCACCAATCTTTATGTTTATGAACGTTCGGAAACGTTTTCATCGCTCGATTGTCAGTTCAGTTCTCAAATGGCCCTTCGGATTGCGATACTAAATGTCTGTAAAATTAATGATATGTGACGTTTATCGGTGAACGTTTCCAATCTTTCATAAACACGAAAATAGGTAATCAGCGATAATCTTTTGTGTTAATCGTTACAAATTAACAATTTTTTCCGACATTTCTATCAGAATCGCAATCCGAAATGCGATTCGAGACTGGAACTGACATTCGAACGATGTCGATTCTGAACGTTCACAAATATGAAAATTGGTGATCACAAATAAACTTTTGTGAGAATCGTTACAAATTATCAAGATTCACTGACAATTCGAACAGAATCGGTTTCCGACGTGCGATTCGAGATCAAAACTTACAATCGAGTGATGTCGTTTCCGAAAGTTTGTACCACCATAAAAAAAATTATCCCACAAAAAAACTATTAAAAAAATTATTATTCCACAAAATAAAACTATTAAAAAAATTATAATAAAATTTTAAAAATACTTAATACCACCATAAAAAAAATTATCCCACAAAAAAACTATTAAAAAAATTCCACAAAATAAAACTATTAAAAAAATTATAATAAAATTTTAAAAATACTTAAAACCACCATAAAAAAAATTATCCCACAAAAAAACTATTAAAAAAATTATAAAAAAATTATAAAAATACTTATAAATTATAAACCTGCCGGGAAATTATTTCAACACAACAGATGAGGAAAAAATTCACAAATCAGAAAAAAATTTATTAATTATGCTATAAAAAAAAATATATTGACACAATAATTGAGATATAAAAAAATGCAAATGAAACGTGAGAAAAACTGCAATACGCAACTCAAAAACATTGTAAATGTAACAAAAAAATTCTCGCTTGAAAACATTCCAAAATCACCGATCTCACATTATTCTCATCTTATTCTATAACTAAATGATTCTCATCTTATTCTAAAAAAGGAATAACTAAATGAATTGAACAGGTTTCCATCTAAGTTACGTGCAGCACTAAAATTTATTATATCAATTCGAGGCCAAGTATTTATTGGCGATTCAGAATACTAATTCCTACGGAACACATCAGGAACGTAGGAAAAATTTAGTGAATAAAAAACTTTACCATCTAACTTATGTACAGGTGTAAAATTTATGATATCAATGAGTGGACAAGTATTTTATTAGTAATTCGTAATTAATATTCTAATTGTATTCTATAAGTAATAAGAATACTCGTCCAGCTCAGGTTGTTTTATGGAAATGAGAAGCAAATGAGGAATTATAAAAAATCTCAAAATCCTGCTTTCTAACAATTAGAATGATGCCAACCCACTTTTTTTATAATCAGAACATATAAAAAATCAGAACACTGTAAAATTGTGTTTGAATGCGAGTTGAGAATACTTTTCCAGCCCAAGCAACGGTAAAGTCAGAAGTTATTTTCCAACAGCAGAAACTTAAATCTCAAAATCTTACTTTCTAACAATTAGAACGATGCCAACCCATTTTTTAAATAATCAGAACATATAAAAAATCAGAACATATAAAATTGTGTTTGAATGCGAGTTGAGAATACTCTTCCAGCCCAAACAACGGTGAAGTTAGAAGTTACTTTCCGACAGCAGAAACTTATAAAGAAGCCGAAACCTTCATGCCCATGACTTTTTGGTAAAATGGCTTATCCAAAAAAATCACATCAAAGGTAAAGTTATTTGTTACTCTTTGGCAGTAGAGACTTCTAAGAAAACCGATTCTTCTCTGACTTTCAGGACCCCCTGGTATTATTCACAACATTCGACGTCGATTGGATCGGTACAAATTATGTTTAAATACATGTTAAAAGTACTTGTCCGGCCCATCACTTTTCATTCAAATTGCTCATTCAAATAAAAATCAGGGCTTTCCTAGAAATTATGAATCACTAGTATGCACGCAGAGAGAAAAAATGAGATTACCTTCAGGTAATTTGAACTTGATTGCATTAATTTCAAGAGAAAAGGAACCGGATTTTCTGTAATATACAAGAGAATCTGTTATTTATCAATAAAAACATTCTTTCTTTATAATAAAAGTTTTCGACTGTCTAACAATAAAATAATCCCCCAATTAATATTGCAATGAGGATAATTTTTATTTCTCATTTCTTTTAACGAACGAAACATGCGAACTAACCTATAGTATTGCTGAGAACATAGCACTGATAATAAATCACATTTCAATAAATTTCCGAGCGGATTCGGTGGTACAATTTTTTTTCTTATCACAAACACAATTCTAACTTATTAAAATTAACGTCAAAAGATGAGTACACGACAAGGATTCTATAGAACTCTGAAAGAAGTGAATTTTTAGTGAATACTATCCTCCTTAGAAATGATGTTTCGATATATCGAAATGTGAAGCCTCTATCCGTTGCCAAGAGATAATTGCTACCGAGCACCTGTTAGATGTCTGAATTAAAGCGAGCGCGCAGCTCCAGCATTTTGCTCTACTTTGATTTTTATTTGAATGAGCAATTTGAATGAAAAGTGATGGGCCGGACAAGTACTTTTAACATGTATTTAAACATAATTTGTACCGATCCAATCGACGTCGAATGTTGTGAATAATACCAGGGGGTCCTGAAAGTCAGAGAAGAATCGGTTTTCTTAGAAGTCTCTACTGCCAAAGAGTAACAAATAACTTTACCTTTGATGTGATTTTTTTGGATAAGCCATTTTACCAAAAAGTCATGGGCATGAAGGTTTCGGCTTCTTTATAAGTTTCTGCTGTCGGAAAGTAACTTCTAACTTCACCGTTGTTTGGGCTGGAAGAGTATTCTCAACTCGCATTCAAACACAATTTTATATGTTCTGATTTTTTATATGTTCTGATTATTTAAAAAATGGGTTGGCATCGTTCTAATTGTTAGAAAGTAAGATTTTGAGATTTAAGTTTCTGCTGTTGGAAAATAACTTCTGACTTTACCGTTGCTTGGGCTGGAAAAGTATTCTCAACTCGCATTCAAACACAATTTCACAGTGTTCTGATTTTTTATATGTTCTGATTATAAAAAAAGTGGGTTGGCATCATTCTAATTGTTAGAAAGCAGGATTTTGAGATTTTTTATAATTCCTCATTTGCTTCTCATTTCCATAAAACAACCTGAGCTGGACGAGTATTCTTATTACTTATAGAATACAATTAGAATATTAATTACGAATTACTAATAAAATACTTGTCCACTCATTGATATCATAAATTTTACACCTGTACATAAGTTAGATGGTAAAGTTTTTTATTCACTAAATTTTTCCTACGTTCCTGATGTGTTCCGTAGGAATTAGTATTCTGAATCGCCAATAAATACTTGGCCTCGAATTGATATAATAAATTTTAGTGCTGCACGTAACTTAGATGGAAACCTGTTCAATTCATTTAGTTATTCCTTTTTTAGAATAAGATGAGAATCATTTAGTTATAGAATAAGATGAGAATAATGTGAGATCGGTGATTTTGGAATGTTTTCAAGCGAGAATTTTTTTGTTACATTTACAATGTTTTTGAGTTGCGTATTGCAGTTTTTCTCACGTTTCATTTGCATTTTTTTATATCTCAATTATTGTGTCAATATATTTTTTTTTATAGCATAATTAATAAATTTTTTTCTGATTTGTGAATTTTTTCCTCATCTGTTGTGTTGAAATAATTTCCCGGCAGGTTTATAATTTATAAGTATTTTTATAATTTTTTTATAATTTTTTTAATAGTTTTTTTGTGGGATAATTTTTTTTATGGTGGTTTTAAGTATTTTTAAAATTTTATTATAATTTTTTTAATAGTTTTATTTTGTGGAATTTTTTTAATAGTTTTTTTGTGGGATAATTTTTTTTATGGTGGAATTATCCGCAAACAAGGAACCATCAATGTACTTGTCCCAACCTTTTTTTTCCCTAGGGGAAGTTTATGGTTTTATATCACGTCTTTTTTCTCAAAAGTTCCTCATTTATGTTCTGATGGGTGGGGCGCAGAAGTTTGAATGACTAAAATGGCGAACACCTAAAATAACGAATTTTAACATACAGTTATCGATATATATATATATAATTGTATGTTAAAATTCGCTATTTTAGGTGTTCGCCATTTTAGTCATTCAAACTTCTGCGCCCCACCCGTTCTGATGGCTATAGTATTTTAGTTCAAATTTCTACGAATTATTTTCTTAGTAAATTTTTAGAGATTCCATGCTCATACAAACATGAGCAGCGTTAAAATTTTTGTCTGCGAACTCTTTTCCGCACCACCACAGGGGTAGAATTCCAGGCGCGTTTTTTTTAACGTGGTTTCCCCGAGAGGCCTAATCCACATCTCATCGCTTGTAAACTCATTGCTTGTTCTACCGTAGTTGGACCATCTCTGCAAGTTGATACTGGCAACGACTAGAGTTATCGGTAGGATTTTAGTCGGCATTTGAGTCTACACAAAACAATGGAAAATAAATATTATTCTCAATACTGTTAACAGTATAAAGTATCAGCGGTTTTAAAAAATGGTATTTACCTAGCCACCACATCTGGAGATTTATTTCATTATATGAGTGAGATGGTGAACTTTAAGCACAGTTTTCGTCCAACAATTAACGTGACTCTGCAATTCAAGGCTAAACCTTAGTATTTTTTTCTGATCCTTGTACCAAACACGTTGACTGATAAGTGCTCTAGCATATAAAAAATAAAAATAAAACATATATTCATTATTTTTGAAACGCTCTGTTAAATTTACTCTCCCAATAAGAAAAACATATAAGAATCTTTGGCATTAACGGGCCATGTTCTCTTTTCAATTGTTGCATCATCAACGTTCATCCAGGATGAACGGCCATGTCGGATCATGCAGGTATAATGTCCTGTCGTAACATGTTCACCATGATGAAATATCGCGCTTATAACTTTAAATGTATGTCCACATAGTTTCATCTTAGAGCTCGGCACAGCCTTAATTTTACACTGTTTTTTTGTTATTCTACCTGTTTTTTCATCAACTACCGGTAATGCTAATACGATTACCAATATCTTTGAAACTAAGCTCAAAGAGTATCGTACATTCCTTGTCATTGCCGAACAATTATCGCAAGGAATATCAGCTGATTTCCATTCTGCTAAATTTCGATCGATTACTTCCTGGAGAGTTAAAGTTGTTTTGGAGTTAATCACATCTATGGTTAAAAAATTTTTTAATTCGTCCGTCAGAGTTGTCGTATATCCGCAGGCTTTACAAAGAATTTTTTTTAAAAGTTTACATTGTACAAGGTTTTTGATCGATGGCACAACTTGACATACGGCATCAAAGAAATCTGATGCATCTTGTTGAATGGGTTGAACGAATTTGTCGCCAATGAACCTTCGAACTTCATTTAAAGCAAATGGGGGACTATTCTTTCTTTTATTGATCTCCAATGCAATCGACAGAGGTCGACAATCATTTGCGTTCTGAATAGATTTCACAATGGGGTCACAGCTAAAAATACATTGAATAACAGTATTTGCATAACAAGATATGCCATCAGAGTTCAAAAAACCGGTAATAAAAGAATTTTCCTGCCGATGACATGTTTCGCTGTCTTGTATTTGCACATCGGTCATTCCTTTAGGCACGGCCCAAATGACATCGCGTGTTTTAGGTCCCCGAGTGTCTGGAATTTTTAGGTCGCCAAGATCGGGTCGATACAAATTTCTTAACCTATTGTACTCATCAATACATAAACGATTAGCATTAACCGAATATGGGTCGAAATTTATTAAATGTAAGCCATCAAGAGATGTAACTCGCGACAAACCAACATAAATTTGGCCACAGCTGAATATAGTATTCCCGCAATCCATGACAACATATTTCAAACTCAATCCTTGACTTTTGTGGAACGAAATAGCGTAACTGAGACACAAAGGAAATTGTCTCCTAGTTACGTAAACACTATCGATCACTTCGAATTTAACGCTCACACGCTCTATGTCGTATTGCGCACTATTCGCGAGTTTTATTGTGACTCTCTCAATTGAACTCTTATCCAAAGATTCAGAGACTGAAACTACCTCGCCGATCGTTCCATTCACAAGTCCTGCTGTGACATCGATATTCCTTCGAAGCATAACTTTGGCACCGATTTTTACAGGAATGACCCTAGCAAGTCCTGCAGTTTGACTTATATCATCCTCCCACCGTTGTAAAATCTTTGTCACTCTAGTCCTGACTGATGGTTTATCGATTAAATCTTCAGCGATTAAGTGAATTTCTGTTGACGAGATCCGATCTAACATTGCCTCATTTAATACATCACACATTCGATTTGTAGGCATCAAGCAAACTACGTCCGTTGATAATGTATTTATATAATCGCATAATTTCCTAACTCTATCAGGAATATTCGAAGATATCAATTCAATTTTCCTAGACTCCAACATTTGAACACTTTCGGTATCTATGTAACCCAAGCGTATTTTCGAAAGCATTTCTCGATACGATGAATCATTTTTCTGACGCATGTTAATAGTTAGTTCGTCATACTTGAATAAGTTGCCCCACAAATCTGTGCTGCACAATGAACCAATCAATTTTTCAACTTTATCTCTCGAAAGTTTCATGAACACTGGTTCTTCTCGAACGGGTGGTAATTGTAAAAGATCACCAAAAACTATAATGTGCTTTTTTCCAAAATAACCATCTTCATCGTCAGCGGTGTCAAAAATGCTTGTTAGTCTAAGATGAAGGTACATCAATGTGATATTTGATACCATGGATATTTCGTCAATGATTATAAGATCAACGTTTTTCAAATTGTCTCTAATGACCTTTAAAGCAGCATCAGACAGCTCTTTATATTTTGGTGTTTTATTATGTTCAACGGGCAATTGCAACAACTTATGAAAAGTCATCCCTTCTATGTTAAAAGCAGAAATTCCAGTGGGAGCGGTAACAGCCGCATCCTTCCCTTTTACTTGCTTGAGCCAACAGGTTATGGTTTTTATTAAAAAACTTTTGCCTGTTCCACCTTCTCCGCTCACGTACAGCCGTAAAATTTTATCAGAATCCATTGTGCTGGTAACCAAATCAAACACACGTTTCTGGTCTTCATTCAATTCTGCAATCATATCTGTAATATTGATATTTTGATGAGCTTTATTCGCGCCTAAATCGACGAAATCTTTCATCGCTTGATCCGCTTCGATAGGATCACACCCTCGTGGAATATTTTCCGATACAGGATGATTTTCTTGGTCTTTTTCCATTTCATCCATTTTATGCTCAATTAATTCTTTCATTTCTTTCGTGTCTTTGGCAATTTCCGTTAAACGTTTATGATATTCTGCGGCCATCGGCAATGTACCATGTACCGAACAATACGACGCAGTATATGTTTCTTCACCATTCTTAAGCTCGGTCACACATCGCCATGGCTGGAATAATACCAACAACGAGTAAAAGTAATTTTCAGGCTTCGTTAAGGGATCATAACGATAATGATTAATCAAATATCCGCATTCGCGTTTTCGCAAGTACGAGCCTGGTTTAAGTTTATAAAATATAACACCTTTCCGTTGAGGCATGGTTTTTACGACGTCATACCACTTTGCATAATCGTAAAGACATACATCGTTCAATTCAACTGGTCTCTTTGGATAACTTTCAATCAAGCCTTCGTAGAAAATATCCGTAGATTCTGCGTCCATGGTCTCTATTACTTTGCGGGGTTTCACCCGCCTACTTCTGACAATATTAATGTCAACCCACCTGATTACGGTTTTTCGATCTGTCATGAACAGCGGATACCCCAACAATCTATCTGCTGCTTCTAGTGCACCACATTCTCGATGATTCAATGCGCGTAGTCCAATATTCCATAGCCTACTGGCCACAGATTTCGTACTATTAATTTGTTCAAAGGTTTCCCCGACATGCGTTTTTTCTGATTTCGATACATACTTGGTAAGGTACGCAGCCAAAGACGACGACTTTTCTCCAACGAACGAGATGTCCATATTACCCTCCCACGCTGTCAATACAGCAGGATTGTAATTATTAATGTTCACTTCGTCAAGAGTACGAGGATTATCATATAATTGGCAATTTGATTTTAATTTTCGTCTGCCGGCGATAGAGGTTTGAACATCTCTCATGATCCATTCGTTAGTAACCGGTTTTGGAAATGCAAAACGGCAAACCTTACAAGTACCACCCTTACCTTTCACTCCTACTTGTTTGCTACGCATACAGTAAGTATTATGATGATGATGTTGATGGGTAGTAACTCTACGATACAACGTGGGTGAAACATTAGGATTCGGTATTTTGCAAGTTACATACTTTCTAATGAAGTCAATGACTTCTTCTTTAGAGTTTATTCCGAGAACAGGGGCACCCTTTATCCACCCAAATCCATGTAAATGTGGAATACCTCTTCCCTGATATTCTCTTCTTATAACATAATGTTCCATTTTTCCGATAGGATGGTCGTCTGACATAAGGAATTCTATCATTGCCTCGAATTCGTTATTAATGAATATTGCAGCTGTTATGGGATCGACAGCTATAAGTTCGCTCACTGATTTTCCGCTTCCAACTGAGGGGTTCCTTTCTCGTAAAAACTCCGAAAGTCTATCCCATTGCCATTCACTCGGGCTCAATGTGAAAAACCATGTCGGAGGTCCATAATGAAATAGCATGCAATACAAATCACTACGCGGTTTTTTCCAATACTGTTCGGTATTCGGAAGTTTAGAAAATATTGTTGACAAATTTCCTTCTAGCTCTCCTTTTTTCAATTGATCCAAGTAAGAAGCAGTAGTATATCGCACACGTCCATCGCTAATGTTAAGTTTATGATATATACCACTCGATAATTGTCGAATAGTTTGAGCATTCAAAAGGAAAAACAAGTATTGTTGATTCAACCGAAATTGATTGTTTCGTGACAAAATTCGGACTTTAGCATATTCAAATGAGGAAAGATGGGCAGGCCTTTCTTCATATTCTCCATTAACACCATCAGGATATTCGCACGGAAAACATAATAAATCCAACAACTTATATCGGTTATCTAATGGTTCAGCGTGAACCTTCAACATCTGATAAAGTTCTGTGGCAGTTTTATTCTCCTTCGGAGCGTGCATTCTCTGAATAGTGTACTGTTCATAATAACAATCAGATGGTGTCATTTGCGTCAACAAAGCCCCTGCGCGGCCATCAATCTGTTTATTTACACTTACTTTTTGAATACCGTCCCCTTGTTCGTTTTGTTTTTCTCGTCCAGCAAGCTTTATATCTGGGTCATCAGGACCTTCGTCACTATCGCATTCTTGAGATATTTGGAATTCAATTTCACGTAAATCCGTGTCCAACAAGTCCGAATATCGCTCTGGTAACTTTATTTCGCTGTATAGAATATTGCGTTCTTTCAAAGTCAAAAGGGCGCGAAATACTTTCTGTTTATTGACAATCGATTCCCAAACTTTTTTACTTTTAGTTGGAACGCCACGTACTAACATGTATAGTTCATGATCTGAATTAATTGCTTTTGTCGGAGGACAAATTTTTTCCAATGTTCTTTCTAACGGTAAAGGCAAGTGGAAAGCTCGCCCCTGAGCTTTAACTAACATTTTTCGGTGTGGTATATTTTTTTTATGTACCGTACCCATCTTCAGTACTGTTTGAAATACTTTAGCCCGCTGTATCAAAATTTTCTCAAATTCATTCAAATTTTCAAGTGGAGCAGGTGTAGGTCGAACGTATAAATTATTAAGAACGCACGTGGGAGGTATAACACCAGAGCGGAGCTTGGTTAAACAATACTGACAGATATAATCTGAATCACAGTCTCTATGACTAGCAATGAAGAGCTTCAAATCTTCCCAAATCTTTCCAACTGGAACGACGCGTAAGTTGTCAAGTTTCCTGACATCGGTCAAGCAACAAAGCTTTTGACACGATAGGCAAGGGAAACGTGGCAGATTAAAAGCTTTTTTCTGAAAAGATTTGAATGCATCTGCATACTTGTGAAGTATGGCATCTTCGTCTAATAGTATTTCATCGGTATGTTGAAAATGTGCTGCATTTTCTTTTGCTTCTTCCGCAAATTTTTGCAATTTTCCGACATCCGTCTCATTCAAAGCAGTATCAATTTCCACCACTTTTTGGAGCAATGCTGATACGGTATAAAATAATCGCTTCATCAGCCTCACTTGTGGAAAATGTGGTGCTAAGAATTCTAAAGACAACAACAATGATTCGCAGAGAGAAGGTTGCATATAGCATGCTTGACTATGACCCAACATTTTATCAGTGTGTTTCACTGTACATTTGCGAATTTTTGGCAAAACTGTTTTCAACCTACGCATAGGAATATCACGTATGATAATCAGGAACTTCTCAAGGTTTTTCAAAATAATATCGTCCGGAACTCTGCAATGCTCGGAACAATCCCATGCTCGATACCTGCGGCGGGTCTTTTTTGTAACAATCAACGGGAGCACATTTGATGTTTTCGATTCGATATTCAAAACAATAGGCTCGGTGAATTTTCGGGGATAAACGTAAGCAGTTTCCTCGTAGTATGGTTCAGACCATGCTGTATGCTTCCTAATCGAGCCACATAGAGCAACTATTCGACTATTAATATCAGAGTTCGATACGGCTGATTGAAGTGTTAAACAAATTTCAGCTCTACGTTTTAACTTTTGCAGTGCTAGCCTGAGGGCAAAAATCTTTTTACCTCTAAATCTCAAATTCCATTTAATAATACGTTCAGCTTCGAAAAGAGATTCATGGACAGGATGGGAACGTAATTTTTTCAACAATCGATTAACATACTCTCTTCTATTATTCGACATTTTTATGGTATCATTGGTTTCACGAACTCGATAATACTTCCGAGATAATGATTTGGCCTTCTGTAACTTTAGTTTTCTATTTAAGCATTGTTGAATTTGTTGATGTTGTTTTTCATTTGCGCAAGATTTGATGGACTTTGAAGCTAGAACTTTTTGACGTTTTGGAGGGTTCTGAAGCGTCGCATGGATTGAAATCGAAATTTTCCGCTTTCCAGATTGATTCCTCAAACGACTTGTTTTTATATCATGCCGAGTTGTAGCTGAAAGCAACAAATTCGATTGTTCCTGCGGATTATTGAATTGTGTCTGTACGGGAAATATATTATGACATTTTTTTCCATGATCAATAGAGTTGGCCTGGTTTGATTCAAGTGGAATGTCATTGAGAATCGAACATTTCGAAAGTTCTTGATGATTTACAACCATATCGCTTGCAATGAATTTTCCACACCTTTTGTCATATTCACAATCATTAGTCAGTGATGTAAGCATATTTTTCATGTTAATTCTGAGTAAAGATTTTTCACAACCTGTTTTATTCAAATTTTGTGCATGTTGTAGTGTTTTAGAACCAATAACAAACTTCGTTTCTTTTATCTTGTCATGTGGAGTCTCAGACCAAGTTGTGACTTTGGAAAGTGTACTTTTTTCGTAGCTGGAGTTATTCGTTATTTTTGCCTCGAATGGACATTTAAGATTAATTGACATGGCTGGAGCAGTCAATTTTGGTACAGCAAAAACCGGAGTATTAGAAGGATGCGTCATTTCTTCTTTTATTTGACGCCAATCTGGTACTCTAAAGTTTGACTGTACATGTTCATGTGAAGGATAGTTTCCCACCATATTAGTCTGTTTTTGACTCTCTGTATTGCCGTTTACAAAATCGGGAACTTCCATTGCGATTTGAGATAGTTGATGATTCTTCATTTTTTGTCGTCTAATTGTAGTATCCAAAGCTTTACGCTTTCGTCTCTTTAATTGTTCTAATGAACATATTCTAATAGAATCCCCTTCCTTAACTTTACGGGGAAAATGACTTATTATCCCCGTGTCGAATATTTTTAATAGATGTTGGCGCATATTGTTCACGTCATACTCTATTTTCTCTGGCTTTACACCAAAAAAAAGTGATGTCGCAAAAGCAATGGCAAATACACCGCAGTCATTAGAATTTGGTTGATTTGTCACGACTGGAAATTGGACGGGACGCTGATCAAATGGGTAGTTCGGCAACAATCCCTTGAGATACGTCTTATGGTTTTGATGCAGCTTTTTCTTGTTGAGAGAATCATAAATGAAAATGGTATGGGTATCGTAATATGAACACACCCAATGCCCTCCGGCATTGTTTTGTCCATCTGCACTATGCAAAATTTGAATAAATTTACAATCAGCACTCATTGCATCAATATTATGAGGTAATTGTACTTTCCATGTTCCTTGCATAACAAATTCGGAATTGGAATGTTCTGCTAAAAGGCGACCAAAAGTATCAATGTGATCCTCAGTAAGCCATTCGCCACGGGCTATAATATTTCGATCTCCGGTTTTTAATTCGTTCATAACCATTTTTTAAATGATTATTTAGTACCACTTATAGCAATTTTCAGTTCAACGCACGCTGTAGCTTTTGATACAGTACACGTAACAGCTTCTTGTACAGCGCTAGAAGCAGCTTTACGAATAGCGCTTGAAGCAGCTTCAAGTATAGCGCTAGAAGCAGCTTTTGTTATAGCGCTGAAAGCTGCTATTAATAGAGCGCTTAAGCAGCAGCCGTTTGAAAATATTGCAAAAAGATAATGTGAAATGAAAGAAGTCCTCTTCACGAAATGTCTCTGGAAGTTGCGAACACCTGCACACAAAAAAATTGTACTGATTGTAAACGAAAAGTAAAAAATCTGTAAATGAAAAGGAACTTTTCATTTAAAATCATAAAAGTGACGAAAACTGTCACTTTATGTTAAAAAAATTGTAACCAAAAAGCGACTTTTCCGAGCACGAGGGTAAAAAATAAAAAATCATCAAACCACATGCGTCGACAGAAAGTTAAAGAAATATCAGGTTCATTTCTCAATTAATGACAATATAATTACAATAAGAGAGATTTTACTCGTGGTCAGCATCTGTTTGTTGGCAGAATCTTTGCAAGTCACAATTTTACAATCCTTTCAAGATTTTACATCTGGACAAACATAGGTAATAGTTATAGAAAAATAACGATTTCCTTGAAAATCGTAATCACAAATGGATTTTTTATGTTGTGTTGGAAAGTATTCTGTTTTCACTTTTTTGTTTATTTATGAGAAAACATTTTTCCCCCAATATTTTGTTATCAGGAAATATATTTCCTCAAATTTCTCCTGCATTTTTTTTGTCATTTATCTTGAATGTAGAATGCTAACGCCTTAGTAAACTTCAAAGAAACTTTTTTGCTTTTGGCGTTGCCGCTGCCGGTGTACTTAAACCCGTACTAGTCCAGGAATCTTAGTACCAAAAATGGTTTAACTCCCGGAAAAATCCTGATAGATAATTTATTTTGAGATTATGTCAGAGGGTGTCTCATTAATATAAAACCAAGCTTCTGTTGTGCAAAACCGCGAGCATTAGCTGACATCTTGAAAAACGTCTATTTGCAAATCTCAAAAACGGTGAGTTTTACGTTAAAAATAGTACAAAATAAAATTAGGTTTTTTTTCATCGACTAATCGCGGAAAATGTCAACAATGGAGAAAAAAGTTCAAAATGAAAAATATTGGAAATTTTATCTCCTATAAAATAAGTCCTCCCTATTTTTAACGTGAAACTTACCATTTTCAAGATATTTGCAAAAAGGCGTTTTTCAAGATAGTGACTAAAACTCTCGCGATTTCGAACGACAGAAACTTGTTTTCATACTTAGGAGAGATCCGCTATCATCGAATCAAAAAATCAATTGTCATGATATTTTGCCCAGCGAATGACTAAAAATCCTGTTCTATACCGTTTAAACGCACTTATATTCCTATCATATTGCGGTTTACTAATCCTACGCCCGTTGGTCAATAAGAATAGGGAAACTTTACACCAGGTGTAAAGTATCGTTGACATACATTTTAACACCGGTTTTACTGCACCGAGTGTTACTAAACCGGAATAAAAACGCTGTGTAAACGTAGTCCATCAGTTCTTGGGGAAGCCCCGTTGCCAGCGGAACAGAAGCGGTCGTATTTCATTGACTCGCTGAGAGTCCACCAGCGATATGCACCGCTACCCGTGAAATAACGACTGGCTTTTTCTTTCAATATTTGTTCGGATTTTATTTCATTCACAAGATTGTTTGTTCAGTTAATCAATTCACTTTAATTGTTTTAACTTGAAAACTTAATTCCATCACGCTTCTACGTTGATCATTTGGTAATTTCAATGTAAGGATATTATTATATTTTTGGTTGAATATAAAAAAAAAATTGGTTGGCATGGTTCTAATTGTTAGAAAGCAAGATTTTGAGATTTTTAATAGTTGCTGATTGTCTACTAATTTCCATAAAGCGACCCGAGCCGGACGAGTATTATTAACACGTATTAGAACAATTCCAGATTGTTAAAATTGTGATTACTCATAAAATACTTGTCCACTAATTGATATCATAAATTTTACAACTGTACATAACTTAGATGGTAAAGTTTTTGATTCACGAAATTTTTCCCAAGTTCCTGATGTGTCCCGTAGGAATGAAAATATTCCGAATTACCATTAAATACTTGGCCTTGAATTGATATCATCAATTTTCATGCTGCACGTAACTTGAATGAAAATTTTTTTCATTCGATTTGGATGTTAATAAGATGAGCATAACGGGGCATCGGTTTCCAAAATGTTTTCCATTTCAAGCGCGATTTTTTGGTTTTTCATTTCTCACGTATTATTTGAATTTTATTTCCACTTTACAAAAGAATTATGGATTTTTATTTTTCTTTAATATAATTATGATTTGTAAAATTTTTTCTGAATTGTTATGTAAAACTTATTTACAGTCAGTTTCGTATTTTTTTTATGGAATAATGTTTTTTCATGATATGTAAATTTTTTTCTGAATTGTTATGTAGAATTTATTTACAGTCAATTTCGCAATTTTTTTATGGAATTTTTTATACACTTTTTGTGATATGACCAGGAAACCAAGGACCATCAATGCACTTGTCCCAACCTTTTTTTCCCTAGGTTATATTTTTGGTTGAATAAAAAAAATAATAAACAATAGTGAAAGCAGCAATATTAATAAGACTCTTATTCAAACTAGCATCTCGCTTATCGTTTTTCCAGTTACTGAATGGGAGTTTATAAAAAATCAAAAAAGTTAATTTTTTTCAATCGTGCCCTTTTACATGTATAATTAATTTCCATGCACAGGAAGAAAACAGAAAAAAAGATTCCTAATTCATTTATCAATGTCAAGTATCGGTATAACAAAAGATGCCACATTTTTTATATATTCTTGGTTGATATATAAAAAAAAAAAAACAATGATAATAAGCAGCAATATCAAAAAGGCTCATATTCAAACCAGTATTCCATTTAACATTGTTGGAGTTAAGAGTATGAAAAAATGAAAAAGTGGTCGTACGCTATATGTATAATATTTAATCATAATATAACGATTGCCGTCAAGTAAATGAATAACTTGTAAAGTACAATACAAGATGTGAAGGAGTATAGTGGAATATTGCATAATAAACAAACTCACACCGGACAGCGATTGCACCGGTTCTAAGAAAAATAAACTTGACGTATTGGGTTAGCTTCTGAAAGGCAAAAATTATGACTTTTCGCCAGACTATTTGAGAAATCTTGTGTTTATTTATTTTATTTTTTGAAATAAGGAACTTCACCGTCAAATTCATAAAAAATCCTGAATGCTCTCGGAAAACTTGATCAACTGGCTTTAATTTGATAACTTCAAAATTGACAAACACAGACAATCCGAAATAACAAAAGTTTCATTGGTTGAATGATCAAAATGCAAATTCAACTTTATAAAACTGTATCGAATGTTTTGATAAACCTATTATTATGGCACACCAGGGTTGAACAAATTTATTTGACAACTCATTTATTGTACTGATTTGATATTGAGTACCACGTTCACGAACTTTTAAACATAACTATGGCGAAACCAAAAATTCAAACAAATCTGTGTGTAGAAATTCCAGTTATTGTGGGCCGCAGCAAACACTATTTTGTCAAAACAGAATCTTTCTCCAATTACCAAAGAAAAGTAAGGTATTGAATTTTCTTTAAATTGATTTAAACATTATATATATATTTCTCATATTCATTTGTTGCAATGGTATCTTGAGTATTATGAGTTTTCAGTCACCCTGGATAAATGAAATATGTGTGAAAACTTTTACTGACCGACAGCGATAAAACTTTTTTCGATAACAGCGATACAAAACAGAATCTTTCTCTAATTACCAAAGAAAAGTAAGGTATTTAATTTTCTTTAAATTGATTTAAACATTATATCATTTGTTGCAATGGTATCTTGAGTATTATGAGTTTTCAGTCACCCTGGATAAATAAAATATGAGTGTGAAAACTTTTACTGACCGACAGCGATAAAACTTTTTTCGATATCCATCTAATAATATTAGAGTTTGGCAGGGGCTCACACCAGCTTTTTTTTAACCTGACATCATGGTACTATAATTATTGAGATGTTAATTCTCCAATACCAAAAAAAGTAAGGTGTTGACTTTTTTTCAAATTTATTTGAATTATATTTTACTCATATATGGTTTCTTGAGTAGATGAGTTTTCAGTCACCCTGAATAAATAAAATGTGAGTGAAAACTTTTACTGACAGACAGCGATAAAACTTTTTTTTGATATCCATCTAATTAGAGTGTGGCAAGGGTGCGCACCAGCATTTTTTTAAATCTGACATCATGGTACAATAAATATGTTAATATTTTGTTTATTTTTCACCCTTACGCTATGCATTTTTATCACGTTCAATGAAAAAAACATAACTAGGAGATCTGAAACGCAGTTCGTTCTAAAAAATAGCAATGGTTTATTTTTTTGAGAATACTGCAAAGGAAAATTTAAGTGATTACTTTTATAAATGCAACCTATTTTGGTAGCAGGAGCTTAGCGAATGTAGTTGAAATGTACCTGAACTGAGACGATCAATTGTATTAAAAAATTATGCACTCTTGCTGGAATTGAAAACTCGCAATAAAAGACTTATTGTTCATCCCTTAAAGCATTAACAGAGCATGAACTCTTTTTAGAAAAACATTAGTAATTAGTAAAAAAAATTCTCTGTACCTTATAAATTGAAGACAACACTTTTTCTGTGTCCGGCTTTTATCAGGTCCTGATAAAACTGTGAATTTGTGTTTTTGCACAAAACACAAATTTCCTGTAGATATAGATAAACCATTGTTATAAAAAAACTATGCCAAAATATATAAGATACTGACAGATCACGCTCATTGCATGACACTCGTCACATATATCTCGATCGCGTAATATATACGCAACTTTAATATGAAATGAAAAACAGACATAGTAAAAATATTCTCTGTACCTTAAATTGAAGACAAACTTTTTCCTTTATATCCGATCTCGATAACAAATTTACATCAGAAGAGGATGAAGGATACAATCGAAGGTAAATCACCTGTAGATAAACCATTGTTATAAAAAAGCAACGCAAATGACAGACACTCGTTACATATCTCGGTCGCGTAAAATATACGTAACTGTAATAATAATGCGAAACGAATTTCGATGTCCGCCACGAAAATGAATAACGATGTTTTATATTTCTGTAGAGAAAGGATTTTATATTTCTGAAGAGAAAGGATAAAAGCATTAAAAATACTTTCAAATAATAGAAATGTACACTATTATCACAATTATATCACAAATAAAATACAGTCTCGATTTTCTCATAAGAGTGTTAATAATGAGTCTTCATCGGTGAACAAAAGCCACTATGATAAACAAACTTTTTTTATGTCATATTAGATCAGGTTTTTTCCGACAGGAGGCGACCGAGAAATTTTGAATAAGTGAGAGGGAAATACTACACTCCAATTCTGAGATCGGTATTACTGATGTTTTCGGTAACGATATATTAATCGGTATTACTAATCGGTAATGATAATGCTGAGATCGGTATTATACTGATGTTTTTGGTTATATATATTAATAATGAGTTTTCATCGGTGAACAAAAGCTACTATCATGAACAAACTTTTTTCATGTCATATTAGGTCAGGTTTTTTCCGACAGGAGGCGACCGAGAAATTTTGAATTAGTGAGAGAGAAATACTACACTCCAATCCTGAGATCGGTATTACTGATGTTTTCGGTAATGATATATATATTAATAATGAGTTTTCATCGGTGAACAAAAGCCACTATCATGAACAAACTTTTTTCATATCATATTAGGTCAGGTTTTTTCCGACAGGAGGCGACCGAGAAATTTTGAATTAGTGAGAGGGAAATACTACACTCCAATCCTGAGATCGGTATTACTGATGTTTTCGGTATAATGATAATCAGGTTGAATAAAAAAATAACGAACATGTTGTTATTAACGAATAGTTGGAATCAGTGGTTAATTGAAATTAGTTTTAAAATAAAAATGTATTTTCGAACAGTCGCGTCTACATTGGGATAGTTGGAATGGTTATTACAAAATCATTCGTATGCTAATAAATTGTAATCGAAAGATATTCGTTTGGTGGTGATAAAAATTTAGTCTAAAACGTTAGTTGCAGTTGCTTTATCGATCTAAGCGCTCACTCGACAATAATGATAAATACCCTAGGTAGGTATATATCCAAAGCAAGATTGCGATATAATGATAATGATGTTTTCGGTAATAATATATATTAATAATGAACTTTCATCGGTGAACAAAAGCTACTATCATGAACAAACTTTTTTCATGTCATATTAAGTCAGGTTTTTTCCGACAGGAGGCGACCGAGAAATTTTGAATTAGTGAGAGGGAAATACTACACTCCAATCCTGAGATCGGTATTACTGATGTTTTCGGTATAATGATAATCAGGTTGAATAAAAAAATAACGAACATGTTGTCATTAACGAATAGTTGAAATCAGTGGTTAAAAAATAAAAATTTATTTTCTAACAGTCGCGTCTACATTGGGATGGTTGGAATGGTTATTACAAAATCATTCGTATGCTAATAAATTGTAATCGAAAGATATTCGTTTGGTAGTGATAGGAATTTAGTCTAAAACGTTAGTTGCAGTTGATTTATCGATCTAAGCGCTCACTCGATGATAATGATAATATACCCTAGGTAGGTATATATCCAAAACAAGATTGCGAAACGAAGAGAAGAAAGTGAGTGAGCGAAGAGAGGTACACAGTGTGCAAGATTGTAAGAAAGGATGCCAATGATTTTATAAAATAGTGCAAGAAAGTGCGAAAGAAAGCGGAAGGATGCAAGAGAGAGTGAGAGAACGTGAAAGAAATATGAAAAAGAGCGAGAGAGTGTGAAAGAGTGCAGTTTAGATGTAGATTCCGAGTGCAACCTTATGCGTGGGAGTGAAAGAGCGTACAAGAGTTCACGAAATAAAACGACAAAATGCAAGAAGATACGCGAGAATGCGAAAGAGAATACGAAAAGATCTGCGCGGGTACACGGGGATGAGGAAAGTGTGGGAGAGCGCAATAGAATGCGAGGGGTAGCTAGAGTGCGAATGAGAGTGCGAGATAGAAAGAGAGAGAGAGACATGCTCGATACCTCTCATCGAGTGAGCGCTTAGATCGATATAATTAACTGCAACTAACGTTTTAGACTAAATTCCTATCACCACCAAACGAATGTCTTTCGATTACAATTTATTAGCATACGAATGATTTTGTAATAACCATTCCGACCATCCCAATGTAGACGTGACTGTTCGAAAATATTTTTTTATTCTAAACTAATTTCAATTAACCACTGATTCCAACTATTCGTTAATAACAACATGTTCGTTATTTTTTTATTTAATCTGAGTTACCCACACCCCTACCGTTTTTTCTTATCTTTAATAGGTAGGGTCTGAACAGGCTCAAAATAGCTTGTTTTCATAACCCCGGGTTATATGTTAACGGTTATGATTCTCAACAAGTGTTGCAGCGCGTCATTTAAATTATGATGTAAAATATTTTATGAATAAAGTAACCAGTGATCGAGAGAAGTACTTATTTATTATAATTATATACTAAACTATCATTTTGATTGTTTACGACCACGGAAAAGTTCTATATCGATTGAGCACTTAATTCAATCGTACATGCAAGCCGTCGCTAGGAATAATAATTTGATGATCGTAATGTTTCCACAATATAGGAGAGCTAGATATAGCATGATTGATCAATCCGATTATTTTCGATAAAGCTACCATCTGTCGGTAACAAGTGGTCAGAGCGCGGCAGGGGTTCCCCGCTTTCTCTTTGTCACATTTCCTATTTCACGATTCTTTATTGATAGTTTGTTCGCTTGACATAAAAAAATTCCCTTAAACAAAAGGATTATTTTTTATCTAAAACTACTTTCACTTATGGCCGTTTTTTCCGAAGTACTTCAAACTCCGTTCAGATTTGTTCATATAGTTTTGACATAGGATGAACCAAGCTTAAACTTAGATTAATACTGTGCTACGTTTATCTCAATTGTTTAAGATCTGTTTATCTCAATTGTTTTCTTAATTGTTGTAAGAGAAACCTTACTCGACAAAATGAGTTTTCATTCATCTAAAACGACTTTCACCTAATTCGTAACGTTCTCGATTGTTCAAGATAAATGTAACGATTAATTCAGAACGTTTATCTCGATTGCTCAAGATAAATGTAACGATAACGCTTGATATTGAAAATGCCACCTGGTGAGAAAAAATTTTCAAACTCGCATTTCCATCTTGATGGGTCACACTCCAGCGTTTCATTTCCATTCTACCTCTCATCATCAACAGACGTATATACCAGTAAGTAGCGTTCGTTGTTTCTATTTAATGGATAATAATTATAAAATCTATTGTAGTGATCGAATTAATCGTTTAATTACAGAAAAAAAATCGCTGGAATGGACGTCGATGGCGAGCTTCGGGCTCATAATAATGAGAACGGCGATAATCAGCCACGAGGCAATGACGATCCGCACCAACAAGGAGGGCCGCCAGAAAATGGCGATCAGATCGGCGAGCAGCAACATCGACCGCAACAAGCCAGCGAGAGCCAGAGAAAAAGTAAGTTAGAGGTTGATAATGATAATTGAAAGTCCGTCAAGATGTCCGTTTGTTTCACAGTTTGTCATTTTTTATTCCAGAACGGGGCACACGAGCGGGATGGCGGGCCCGCGAGGCCAAAAAAATTGATTTCATTGCACGTTTGAATGAGCGGACGGGACAAATCATCGCCGATCGCTATTGGCGGAATTGGCGAGGTGGTCGTGGCAGCCGAAGTCGTCGTGGATGAGTGGTATATATATATGATGACAAGAAATTAAAAAATATATCTGTTGGTTTTTCATTCATATGATTGTTTTTATTTCTTTTCATTTGTTTCAGAATCATTATGAATGGGTTTCAATCTACTTCATTATTTTTATGTTTATTTATGAATAATAAAAAAATCATATAAAATAAAAATATTAAATGAAAATTACAATGCTCCTGTGTTTTTTTAAAATTATTTATGCATATAATGTGTTGACCGAATCGGTAATTAAAATAAGAGGCAAAAATTGCTTAATGTTTCTATCGGGTACGTTGTTTACACTATCCTTTTATTATTCCCACAGCAAGAGGAAAAAAATGAAATTTTTTATTTTCAATATTGACTGAAGTAAAAAACATTCAGTCCAGTTACACATTCCACAAGCTCTATAGTCCAAAATGTAGAAACTTTTTTTTCATGAAAAATAGAAAACTGAACCCTAAAAAGAATTTATCACTAAGGTCGATTTATCCCATAAACAGAAAATTTCGAAATTTTTTTTTCGGAAATCAGAAAACAATAGAAAAAGGAAAAATTCGCGAATTTTGGGTTTAGATTTTTCTTCATATCATATACAGCAGTTTTTGTGTGAAATTTAAAAATTTCATACGTTTATGAAATTACAGTTACAGACGAAATCAACAAGTTTTTGAAGATGTTTGGTCCACAGTTGAGAAATTTTGTTTTCGATCTCATCGAGAACTCTTTTCAAAATCTCGACTTCCGTGTTGACGAACAAATTTTTAACGCGAGCGTAATCGTTTATGCCGAGATTAACGATTTATATTTTTCTCGAGCTTGGCAGGCATGCAAAATAGAAATCGATAACGTTTCATCAAAGCGAGTGAACTTCTCGTCGAATCTTCACGGTCTCTGCGTACCAAACCTCCTCAAAAAGCTTGTTCGCCTTTGTCATTGATATTTTTATAGCAGATTCCAATTTATCCCTGGGATTATTCCCAAACTTTCTCACGTCCGAGTCGAACTGCTCTTTCAGAAGTACAATCGTTTCCAATTACTCCATCACTCCTCCGACGTTTGCCTGCAATCAATTTTAAAACTACCCAATTAATTTTCAATGAAAAGAGCAACAATTTTTTCCACTTCAATTCCCATTTACTTAGGTTCAGAAAAGATAATTACCTTTCTTCTGAGAGTTTACTTTGCACCACAAATATTTGTTTTTCTGTGTCGACTGACACGTGCAGTTGTCCGTCGAAATAATTTTGCCTCAATCTCCATAAATCTGGCAATTGCTCCGCCACGACGTCCCCCAAAGCCTCAATGCGTTGTACATGCGCGGGCACGTTGTAATATGCGCTCTCGTCACCTGCTGCTCCGGAACCATCCGAACTGAGAAAATCCTGCACGCAACGTTTAATGTTTTTTTTCTAGATAGGCTGCGTGGGAAACTGCAATTTGGGAAACGAAAATCTGTCAATTATCGGTATTTTTTAAATTTTAGACATAAACTGATTCTAATTCACAAAATTCATTTTTCGAGAATTATTTGAAATAAATTAGCAATTGCATCCCAAGCCGGTTCGCCACTAGCTTCGAGATTAACGAGATTTCTAATAATAATTTTTTTCTTACTTTCAAGTGCAAAGGGAGTTTCCTCGGGTTTTTTTTCTGAATATTTGGTCCGCAGTTGAGAAATTTTGTTTTCGATCTCATCGAGAACTCTTTTCAAAAACTCGACTTCCGTGTTGACGAACAAATTTTTAACGCGAGCGTAATCGTTTATGCCGAGATTAACGATTTATATTTTTCTCGAGCTTGGCAGGCATGCAAAATAGAAATCGCTAACGTTGCATCAAAGCGAGTGAACTTCTCGTCGAATCTTCACGGTCTCTGCGTACCAAACATCCTCAAAAAGCTTGTTCGCCTTTGTCATTGATATTTTTATAGCAGATTCCAATTTATCCCTTGGATTATTCCCAAACTTTCTCACGTCCGAGTCGAACTGCTCTTTCAGAAGTACAATCGTTTCCAATTACTCCATCACTGCTCCGACGTTTGCCTGCAATCAATTTTAAAACTACCCAATTAATTTTCAATGAAAAGAGCAACAATTTTTTCCACTTCAATTCCCATTTACTTAGGCTCAGAAAAGATAATTACCTTTCTTCTGAGAGTTTACTTTGCACCACAAATATTTGTTTTTCTGTGTCGACTGACACGTGCAATTGTCCGTCGAAATAATTTTGCCCCAATCTCCATAAATCTGGCAATTGCTCCGCCACGACGTCCCCCAAAGCCTCAATGCATTGCACATGCGCGGGCACGTTGTAAAATGCGCTCTCGTCACCTGCTGCTCCGGAACCATCCGAACTAAGAAAATCCTGCACGCAACGTTTAATGCTTTTTTCTAGATAGGCTGCGTGGGAAACTGCAATTTGGGAAACGAAAATCTGTCAATTATCGGTTTTTTTCAATTTTAGACATAAACTGATTCTAATTCACAAAATTCATTTTTCGAGAATTATGAAATAAACTAGCAATTGCATCCCAAGCCGGTTCGCCACTAGCTTCGAGATTATCGAGATTTCAAATAATAATTTTTTTCTGTCTTTCAAGTGCAAAGGGAGTTTCCTCGGGTTTTTTTTCTCAATATTTGGTCCGCAGTTGAGAAATTTTGTTTTTGATCTCGTCGAGAACACTTCAAAATCTCGACTTCCGTGTTAACGAACAAATTTTCAACGCGAGCGTAATCGTTTATGCCGAGATCATAATTACCACGATTTATATTTTTCTCGAGCTTGGCAGGCATGCAAAATAGAAATCGATAACATTGCATCAAACCGAGTGAACTTCTCGTCGAATCTTCACGATCTCTGCGTACCAAACATCCTCAAAAACTTGTTCGCCGTCGTCACTGATATTTTATCGCAGATTCCAATTTGTCCCTTGGATTATTCCCAAACTTTCTCACGTCCGAGTCGAACTGCTCTTTCAGAAGTATAATCATTTTCAATTACTCCATCACTGCTCCGACGTTTACCTGCAATCAATTTAAAAATTAAGCAATTAATTTTTAATGAAAACAGCAACAATTTTTTCCACTCCAATTCTTATTTACTTACGTTGAGAAAAGGTAACCTTTCTTCTGAGAGTTTACTTTGCATTGTAAATAAACCAAACTAGCTTGGAGACGATCGTCCGTTGTCGCATAATGATGTTGCAACAAAAACCAACCGCGATGAAATTTTTCACTTGCTAATTCTCCAGAGCGATCATCAAAAAGTTCGCAGAGTTCATCTTCCAGCAATGTTTTTCTTCCAAGAATTTTACACCATTGAAATCGACATGGTCATCCGTTATCGCATAATGATGTTGCAACAAAAACCAACCGCGATGAAATTTTTCACTGGTTAATTCTCCAGAGCGATCATCAAAAAGTTCGCAGAGTTCATCCTCCGGCAATGTTTTTCTTCCAAGAATATTTTATTAATATCGAGATGGTCGTTCGTTGTCGCATAATGATAACACAAGAAATTTTCTTGCTGATAATTTGTCGATGAGAGAGCTTGTCTGCTCCAAACAAAACTTGTGGACCAGAGCTTTTTTCACTCACACTGCTGACTCTTTTATTGGCCCGATCATTTCATGGTACCCTTTGAATTGGATGTCAAACTTTCCTGACCCCTGCTTCTTGTTGTTACCAAAATATCTCCTCGGCCTTTGCACATCCCAGAACGAGCTATTATTTAGTTCAGGGACTTCCATTCTGCAGAAAGCAAACAATCACAGCCACATATTGTGAGTCCTAATTCCAGGATTCATTTATATTTTACAGCTTGAAACGGTTTCATAAATTTTCGTTGCAAGAACAATTTGTTTTGTGGCAAAATTTTATTCATATTCGAGGACCTTTACTTTTCGAATTGTTTATTGCAACAACTAACTTATAGACTGAATTAAAAAATTAACAACTGGACATTAAAAAAGCTCAAAAAAAGTGAAAATTATAATAAAAAATTGAACTATTTGTTCGATTACTAACGTATAAGATATAAGAGTCACGGATACTCACTTTATTTGTGTGCGCCAACCAACACCGAGACGCCCGGCCTCACCGATACTCCAACGGGACGCTGCTATTTAAGAGCGCAGGCGCGCCGCACTCACCAGTTCTCGAATCTCTCCACAGCTAGCCAGTCGAACTCCGGCCGAGAGCGAGCACGGATACTCCCGCGGAGCAGCTGAAAATCGAACAGTTTTTAATAAGTTTTTAAAGTTCTCGAATCTCTCCACAGCTAGCCAGTCGAACTCCGGCCGAGAGCGAGCACGGATACTCCCGCAGAGCAGCTGAAAATCGAAAAGTTTTTAATAAGTTTTTAAAGTTCTTTTTCGTACAAGTTAATCGTACAAGTTTATTTTAATTTTGTAACATCGCAACTTAAAAGTTTGTAACAATACATAAGTGTAAAAAGGGTGAAAAGTTTTTAAAATAATTATTTAAATCATCCTTAAAACCCTCGTTGAGTAATTTCCACCGAATCTCGCGATTAATTAACAATTTATATCCGTTGAGTAATTTCCACCGAATCTCGCGATTAATTAACAATTTATATCCGTTGAGTAATTTCCACCGAATCTCGCGATTAATTCGAAATCATTTCTTTCGTTCGAGTATTTCTCACCGAAACTCGCGAATTATTGTCATCAATTTTCGTCGAGTGATTTTTCCATTCTTTTCCTCGAGAATTGATATTTCTTAATTCAATAAAATCGAGTCTAATTATTTTTCTCGAATTATAAATTTTCATGAGTCATTTTCATCAAGATTAACTAGAGTCTCAACTTCATGTTTTACAAAACTCGTGTTCATTACTGAACGAATTTATTAATTTTCATTCTCTCTTTTATCTAACATCGTAAATTATTTGAAACGTGGCATCATTTAATCAAGAGACTCGGTAGAGTCTCGGGACAAGTACATTGACAGCTCTGTCGTCTGCTGGCCTGAGGCTCTCGCCGAGACTATACTTTCTCTGAATAAAACGATTCGCCGTGGTGGGGGTAAATTTTCCACGTTATTTTCTTTAATTACGAAGCTCATGAGTTATGTACGGCTTTTAAAATTGAGCTTTCAGCTAATTAAGAAGTTCTCTGTCGAATGAGCCCAAAATCAGCATGATCGGTGTCGTAATTGCTGAGAAAAAACTTTGCACGGGCTTAAGATTATGCAAAAGTTACTAACACATTCAGAACTCGAGGTATCTGTATTCGCTTTCCGACCGATACATATAAGAGCATTTTGATGCCCTTCATAGCCAATCCGCACTGAGAATATACCGGCCTCAACCAATCGTCGACGAGAAAACTTCCGATTTGTCCTGTCGTCTGTCTTCACACCGTCGGTTTTTCGTGTCACCAGAGAGAAACACCAGAAAACCAGAACAAGATATATATAGTTATAGTTTCCATTCAAGTTCAATAACTAACAATGTGCCAAGCATGTGAGGTGCTATTATAGTGATGGATTTAATTAAAAAACCAATCATTGAGGAAATACGATCTCTAATTAACAACATCGGTACGAATACATATATATTTTTTTTTCATATTTTTGAAATAATCGTAGTAGCATTATATGAGTTTGTATCCATTCGGGAATAGCACGTGCAGCAGGTTATGAAATCTCAAAACTCGTATACAAAATTCCGTCGGAATATAAACAAAATATTCAATCAATTTCTCTAAATTAGTTTTTTCATTTACCATTCACTTTCAAAATCGATCAAAAAACATCGAAATTGTTCATCATTTTATAGGTTAGAAAATGATGTTATGAAATACGAAATAAAAAATGCTAATTTTTCGAAAATCATTGAAAATTCCTCGTTTATTGAATGAGTTCAAGACTCAATAAAAACATCGATATTTTTGCAGTCTTTCAATATGCGACGAGTCAGGAAGATTATCGAAGGGTTTATGTTTGGGGTTTGGCGGAACACGGAGCATTGGGAACTTTAGGAAAAACAAGAATAGTGGACGACGTAGCTTACATAGGAAAGCCTAGCCGATTGTATTTTGGAGAGAAGCACAAAGTGGTTGATGATATAGGTTGTGGCTATGGATTTTTTATGTTCGGAGTCAATTCTGACGACAGAAAAATTGTTTATGGCAATGGAATCAACACAGATTCGCAAATTGGTAAATGAAAATTCTATAAATTCTCTATTTTCACAATTGAGAACTTCCCTTGATACATGAGTTGAATCTGTTTGATAAATAATGTCCAAGATTCGATGACTCGGACGAACAGTACACAGCCGGAATAATTCCTGTCCCAAGACCCATTCATTTGCCATTGAAGAGTCTTTCACTAAAAGTACTTGGACTCGCAGCGGGAAGAGCTCACTCTTTAATTTTAACCAGTGAGGGAGTTTTCACGTTGGGCAACAACGGTTATGGACAATGCGGAAGGCCCATTATAGGAAACGAAGAATATGCGCAGAGTCGAGTTGTCCATCATATTCCTAACGTCAAAGGTGAAAACATAACTGGCGTTGCTGCCAGCCAGGATCATAGGTGAGAGCGTTTCTTCAGATAATCAATGTATTAATCCATCGACTTATTAAATTGACAACTCATCGGCTACTCGCTAATTTAATGAGTTTTCAATCAATTTTTAAACCCATTTATTCACTGATTCTTCATTCGCTTCTTCGATCTACAATTCTTTTTTCTCCTTCGTTTACTCGTGCAGCATTCTTTTAACAGAAAAGGGTAGAGTTTACACTTTTGGTTGGGGCGCCGACGGCCAAACTGCTCTGGCTCACTACAAAAATGAATGGCAACCGTCCCTGGTCAAAGGTGATCTGACTGGTCAGCATATAACCAGATTGGCATGCATCGCCGACTGCGTTTTGGCTTTCAGTGGTAACCAGATTGGCATGCATCGCCGACTGCGTTTTGGCTTTCAGTGGTAATTTTCTTCTTTACAGACAAGGGAAAAGTCTTTGGCTGGGGCAACTCGGAATATGGACAACTTCCAGGCAAAGGCGATAATCACGAAATCAATATCACCACAGAATTAGTGATTCCTTCGGAAGTTGGGCACGTTGTTGACATCCCTGCTGGTGGCAGTTTTTGCATGCTCTTGAACAGTGAGTTTCAAATACAGCAGAAGAAAAAACTTTTCAAAAGGTTTGACAAAATATTAATTTTATTTGAATTTTGAAAAAAAAAAAATCATTCACAGGCACTGGCAATGTCTACGTTTGGGGCTACGGCATTCTCGGATTCGGACCTGAAGTTCTGACGGTTGACAAACCTACTCTCATTCCTCCCACCCTCTTCGGTGCCAACCCCTACGACAAAAATCTTAAGGTGACTAGAAAAAAGAATAAATTCCATGAAAATTTCGATGCATTTTCTTCAATGTCTTCACTCATTATTCACTTTCAAGGTTTCGAAGATCTGCTGCGGTATCAGCCACCTCGGAGCTGTGACCAACACGGGCGATCTCTACATGTGGGGTAGAAACAAATTCGGTTTCCTGGGCCTCGGTAATCGAAATGATCAATTTTTCCCTCTGAAGGTAAAATTTGTTGATTTTGAAAAAAAGGCAACAAATTGGCACACTTGATTTTTGGTTCTCAATTTTGTTTTTTCAGGTCGCAATCGGAGCGCAGGTGAAAATAGTTGCCTGCAGAGTCGACCACACAGTGACGCTGTGTAAACCCTTCATTTGAATAAATTGTGGAAAATTATGAAAATGAAAACAAGCAAACCCCAGAAGAAAACGTAATTAATATTTTACGTTAGAACTTTAAACGAATCAGTGAAACTCGATTCCCCTGTAAATATCAGAAAAAATAAAAATGTAATTTGCGAACGAATAAAGAGAGAAAATTTTCCAAAAAAAATCTGAACAATTACATTTTTCAAATCATTATTGAATTCAAACTTTCCAACGTTCATTATTTTCCCACAGTTGCCCATAACAACGAGCAACGATTCAATCGAGAACATCAAAATTCATATTCATAGTTTCTTTTCAAATTTCGTTTCTAAACACTTTTTTCTTACGGGGATTAGAAATCGAATTTTCTCTATTGAAAATATCCGAGGTGAGAAACCCCAAAGCACGTATAACGAAAGCGTGTGTACAAGTCTGATAAAGAATCTGCTTTTATCTTATCACGAAAAATGTGGGTGTGTTTTAAGGTAGAACATCAATGATTCACGACTAGCTTAGAGCTGGGAATGTAACACGGTCGTAAAACCAAAAGGTGTACCGAAGTGCAATGAAATATCGGTGAACAATGGATTACAAATGTTTGTTTCTGCTCACGTTTTGGGGTTCGTTCCAATCGATTGAATAATTAAGTAGTTAAAGTCCAATTTGAATGAAATACGAAATTCTGAAAGTATTTAAAAAAAAAAGCCTTTTTAACTTCGATTCGTTTCCAAAAAATATATCATTTTTTCTCCAGGAATATTTTTATCTCATTCACAAATAACGATTCCGGAATTCCTTCGAGAATGTTACGAAAACGAAACTTTTTATGGGCCACAACTGCCCATGAGCCTCCAAGTCGTTATCGACATCATCAGAAAGGCTGAAAAATATTCTGCCAATTCGATGAACATCATAACGATTTCAACCTCGTTACTCCACAGGTTTGCACCTTCGTGAATATTTTTCTTCAAATTAGAATTGTCTTGAAATTTTGGTGAAAATGAAAAATTTACTGTTAAACCACAAAATTCTTGTTTCCATGAATTTTCATGATTATGAAAATTCGATTGATCGAAAATAGTGAAAATTCGATGGCATCGAATTTTATTCGGAGATCAGAGTGAAGGAAGGAGTTCCGCCTTTCGGTGGGACAGGCTCGCAGCGTTCGAAGCATCGAATAATCGAGGAATTGGTGCCAGGAAACAGGCTCGCATTTCCTGTCGAGGCTCTCACGATCCAGGAACGTTGCGCTCTTCACCGTGCCATATTGAATACGATATGGGAGCACGGTAAAGCTGACCGTGACAAGCTATGCATCGAAGGAGTGACGGAAAAATTTTCTGGTACAAAAATATTTTCGAGTTTCAACGTTCCTTTGTTTATTCGAACATTTGTCGAAAATATCAATTGAAATTTGGCCAATAATTCGAATGATTTTGAAAAGCGAATTTTTTCAAAGACAGATCGATGCCCGACGAGCCAAAAATGTGCCCCTTGGAATTCGGGGTCGTTTTGACCCCCTTTGGTACTATTTCTCTTGGAACTGTGATTTCGGTGACAGCTGCTGCCTTAGAGCCCCAAAATGTATCGGTCAAGCTTCTGCTCGGGGATTCTGAAAATTCGGGTAAATCATAATTATATAACGGATGATAAAATTGATTTGAAAATAAGTTCGATCGAAACCTTTTTTTTTGGTATTAAGAGGAAAATTGGCGATTTAATTTCTACAGTTTAGAGTGAGAGAAATGATTTCGTTTTGGATCATTATTACTGTTCCAGAAGAATTCGCTCACCATTGTCCGAGAATGATATACATTTTTCAATGAATTCAACTGCGGTAATAATTGAACAATTAATTTTTACTTGAAGTGTTCTCCGTTTTCTCCAATATTGAACGGCCAAAAGATCACGGGTAATAACAATTACTTGCAGTTTCCTCATTACGATTTCCAGTCTAGATATCTTCCATAAACATAGTATTTGATGAATATGTACAAAAACGTTTATCAACGAGGTCAAAATCAAGAGCCTACAATTTCAGCAATTATTTTTTCCAAAAAGCGTGTTCGCTTTCAGGGAATAATGTTTCCGATAGATACAGAGAGATTGATAGGAATATACCCGATCGCGAAATTGAATTACGCAAATTTGTGCGACTGAATCAGTAGTTCATTTAAGGAATAAACTCAATCGACTTTGGAAATTGTCTGAAGGCCAAAGGAAAACATTTTGTTTTGTGCGACTTCGAATGACAATTGTACGTATTGACAGAAATTCACAAAAGAAAAAAAAACGTTGGTTGTACCGAAACGTTGAATAAAAAAGAGTTTAATCACAATCATGTACGCGCTATCTATAATGGCTTGATAACCGATATATTTTCGACAATCCCAATCTACGCAAACAGTTCGAATACATAAAGGACACATACACACGTACACATCCACGGTAC